>NC_141045.1:2850000-2992500 GCF_052040795.2 Danio rerio
TCCTATTAGCATGCTTCGGCATATACCCCATTAGATTTGTTTTCTTTGCATATATGGATTTATTGGTTGTTATTAACATCCGGTGAAAATTTCAAGTCAACAGCACCTTTAGTTTTCTGAGAAAAATGTCGACATGTTCAGTACTCAGTTTCTCCACTGTATATGACCCTGGACTACAAAACAAGTGGGTCAAAATAATTGATGTTTTTAATGCCAAAAACATTAGACTATCAAGAAAAGATTGTTCTCCATGAAAAGATTTCTGAGTCCTCTGCTGTAAGTATATTGAGTTTTTGATTACTTTTTGACTTTAAAAGATTTATTTTTTGAACAATATGATTTGACATTTTTAAATAGTTGCATCTTTGCCAGATATTATTGTGCCATCCTGACAAACGATATATCACTGGAAAGCTCATTTACTCGTTTTTGATTGTGATTTTCATGCGGTTGTTCGTCTTCCTGTAGTTTGTTCTCAGAGTCTTTCTCCTCCATCCACAAAACACTGAGCTGCTCTTTGGACTCGACGAGACGTCCTGACAACAGGGTAAATTTTACTGTCTGTATCCACTACAATAATGGAAAATATACCCTTGCATACTGATATATATATATATATATATACTCACTTGCCACTTTATTAGGTAGACCTTACTAGTAGCGGGTTGGACCCCATTTTGCCTTCGAACTGCCTTAAACCTTTGTGGCATAGATTCAACAAGATACTGGAAATATTAGTCCATATTGACATGATAGCATCACGCAGTTGTTGCAGATTTGTTGGCTGCACATCCATGCCAATCTCCCGATCTACCACATCCCAAATGTGCTTTATTGGATTGAGATCTGGTGACTCTGGAGGCCATTTGAGTACAGTGAACTCATTATCATGTTCAGGAAACCAGCTTAAGGTGATTGGCGTCTTACATGGCACATCATCCTGGTTGTTGACACCAAATTGTGAGCCGAGCATCTGAATGTGTCAGCAGAAATGGAGACTCATCAGAGCAGCAACGTTTCTCCAATCTTCTATTGTCCAGTTTTGGTGAGTCTGTGTGAATTGTAGCCTCAGTTTCCTGTTCTTAGCTGACAGGAGCGGCACCCGGTGTGCTCTTCTGCTGCTGTAGCCCATCCGCCTCAAGGTTGGATGTGTTGTGTGTTCAGAGATGCTCTTCTGCAGAGCTCGGTTGTAACGAGTGCTTATTTGAGTTACTGTTGCCTTTCTTTCAGCTGGAACAAGTCTGGCCATTCTCCTCTGACCTCATCAACAAGGCATTTGCGCCCACAGAACTGCCGCTCACTGGATATTTCCTCTTTGTTGGACCATTCTCTGTAAACCCTAGAGATGGTTGTGCGTGAAAATCCCAGTAGATCAGCAGTTTCTGAAATACTCAGAGCAGCCTGTCTGGCACCAACAACCATGCCCCGCTTAAAATCACTTAATTCCCCTTTCTTCCCCATTCTGATGCTCGCTTTAAACTACAGCAGATCATCTTGACCATGTCTACATGCCTAAATGCATTGAGCTGCTGCCATGTGATTGGCTGATTAGAAATTTGCGTTAGTGAGCAGTTGGACAGGTGTACCTAATAAAGTGGCCGGTGAGTGTATATATGTATAATTTTTTTAAATATTTTTAAAGAAAGTGTTTTATTATTATTATTTAAAGCATTTTGCATTTAATTAAAGAATTAATAAGCTTCTGGCTCAGAATTGTTCTGTTTTCGGGCCAGTATCCATGTAATAAGCGTGATAAAGTACATCCAGGCGGTTGTTTTGGCAGAGTAAGCCGTTCAGTCTTATACAACACTGCTCAGCTTCACATCGTGCTGCTGATAAACCAGTCAGACTCTACTCTGAGAGAACTCCCTCCTGCATGTACTTTATCCCCATCATAAGTAATGGAGCATTATTGTAAAGTGTGATCTGCTGAGCTGCGCTATGTTGTGAGCGCATCTTCATCCGGCGAGGGCTTCAGCGTTTCCCACTGTCCTTTGGGGTGAGGTAGTAGGTTGTATAGTTTTAGGGTGACACCCTTCCTGTTAGATAACTATACAACTTACTGTCTTTCCTGAAGAGGCTGTAATATCACCGCCATCAACATCAGCTCTCCACAATCCACAGCATCCATCGGGCAAAATAGTCCAACTCTGGGATCCGTCGTCTGAATGATTCCATCAAGGGCTGCACGATAGTGGATAAAACTAATGAAGACTGCAATGTTTCGTTTATCTCTGATTATATATTGCGATGTGAATATAATCTCACCAAATGACTAGAGTAGCTCTTTCTGTCTTTTTTAATTCATCGTTTTAGTGCTGTCAAACAATTAATGATGAAATAAAAGTTTATACGTACAAATGCTCGGTTCCACACAGACATGGGACAATAACCATGTTCAACGTGGTTTGGAAAAGTCAAGGTTTTAAAACCGCCAACTTTTTCTGCTATACCGTTTTTTATTTACATTTTTCAGATTTTTAGGAAAACAATATCGCCAGCAGAACAAAAATATCCGAAGATGCTGTTTTAAATGAAGAAATCTGTGTTTTTGAAGCTAATGAAGACAGCAGAAGTCAATAATTGATTTTCATTATTCAGCCTGACATGTTTACTGCTCCAAAATGTTCTTGTTTCTCAAAATAAAATATACTGTGTTCAAAGGGGTTACAGTTTTAGTGTTTTCAGGGTGTCTGCAGGGTCTTAAAATGCTTAAATTTCAAAAACTAAATTTAAGGCAAATAGTTTGCATGTTCTCCCTGCGTTCGCGTGGGTTTCCTTCGGGTGCTCCGGTTTCCCCCACAGTCCAAGCACATGCGGTACAGGTGAATTGGGTAGGCTAAAATTGTCCGTAGTGTATGAGTGTGAATGAGTGCGTATGGATGTTTCCCAGAAATGGGTTGATAATGGGATAAGTTGGCGGTTCATTCCGCTGTGGCGACCCCAGATTACTAAAGGGACTAAGCTGAAAAAAAAAATGAATGAATGAAAAGTTGTATTAATTGACTTTGTTGCTCCTACTGCAGAACAGAAGTAGAAACTCATCAGGTTATTAAACCACTTGAGCAGGGGTCATCAATCTCTGTCCTGGAGGGCCGGTGTCCCTGCAGGGTTTACCTCCAACTTGCCTCAACACACCTGTCTGGGTGATTTCAAGTATATGTAACCCCGCCAGTCTTACGCCACCCAACCCGCTCTGAGCGGGTATCGAACCGGCGATCATCCGCATGGGAGTCAGTTGCTCTAACAAGGAGGCTAAAGACCATGGCCTCTAGTATTTGTCGCTAGAGCACCTTTAGAGGTCAGAGGAGTGATTTGTACCTGCACAGCACTCACTAGCTGGCCTCCGTTACACTCACCCCCCTAAACCTCACTCCCATCCAGGTCATGGCACCAATGTAACCCCGCCAGTCCTACGCCACCCAATCTGCTCCGAGCTGATATCGAACCAGCGACCTTCCGCATGGGAGTCGGTTGCTCTAACAAGGAGACTAAAGACCATGGCCTCTAGTGTCAGTCGCTAGAGCACCTTTAGAGGTCAGAGGAGTGATTTGTACCTGCACAGCACTCACTAGCTGGCCTCTGTTACATATACCTACACTGAAAAAAATTCAAAGATGATTCCTTGGATTTATTTATTTATTTTTTGTAGGTGGCTGTAAACAGTTTATTTGGGCTGAATTTAAACAAACAAATTAAGTTGAACAGGACCAAATCTACTTTGTTTGTTTAAATTCAACACATTTAAATTGTTTACAACAGTTTTGCGGACATCTTTTTCTCCAGGGTAGTAAGAGCTTGATTAGCTTGTTCAGGTGCGTTTGATTAGGGTTGGAGCTCAAATCTGCAGGACACCGGCCCTCCAGGAACAAGTTTGGTGACCCCTGCACTTGAGGAACAGCTATTTCTATGTTTGTGTGAACTATCCTTTTAAAAACTACACAAATAATAAATAATTAAAAAATTATGCTTATTTGAGCACAATAAAATCTGATCATGCCTCGATTATTAATGATTTGATCAGGACAGTAAGCTCTGACTCTGCTCAGACTAAAGTCTCATCACTGAACCTTCAATAATGTCCAGTATAGAGTATAAAGTCCTGCTGCAGTGGAGACAGAATGAATATTGTGTCTGACTCCATCATGAGCTTGGAGGACTGCATCCATACATCTCTGACATGACTCAAATCACTGATTAATAAAGTCATCTGGAATGAAGAAGAAAGCCTTTCTGCCTTCCAGATCCTTTGGATTCATCTTCAATGCCTCTTTTTCCATCTTACCCTAGACATGCTCAATAATGTTCATGTCTGGTGACTGGGCTGGCCAATCCTGTAGCACATTGACCTTCTTTGCTTTCAGGAGCTTTGATGTGGAGGCTGAACTAGAAGTCATGCTATTATTTATTGCTCTTACAACTGAGATCATGTCAAGACTTTTGTCAGTTTATTATCTCGACTCAGCATTGCAATATCAAAGAATAAATCTCCTAAAAGTCTTGCATTAACGTGATGATATCAGATGACTTCTCAAGCTAAATGCTTTGATAGATTTTTTTTAGATTTTCCTCAAAGAAAGTGTCCCCATCTGTTCTCTTCAGAAGTGCAAAAGTATTGCAATTTTTCATGCGCCTCAGCGCTGAGTTTTGTGGTTATTTTGTCGTGAAGTTGGTTGTTTTACAGGCTGTTTGCGTGGCTGATGTTCGTACAGGGTGAGGTAGTAGGTTGTGTGGTTTCAGGGTAGTGATTTTGCCCCATCAGGAGTTAACTATACAACCTACTGCCTTCCCTGAAGGGCAGCGAAACAGCAGCGCTTCGCCAGCAGGAGGCGCCACAGCGGCAGGCACACGCTAAATGCAGGTACACACAATTCAGAAACACACTTCTTTCATTTTATCATCTTTTTATTGAGAAAATATCTGCTGCAAATATTGTAAAATCAAAAAATAAAGTAATTGTAACAATTAAAATATTGTAACCATTACAAAGTAAAGGCAGAAGGATGATCACAGAACAAAACTCATGTATATGTCTGTACAAAACTAAACTGGGGCTTAAAAAACAAGTAAAATGGCTTATTGTTGGTGTATTTGCATTTAAATAAAAAAATAAAACTACATCGATGTCTATTGTTTTCATTGTCATGCTCAAAAACATGCTCAATGAATGTTTTAATTAGTCATTACTACATTTCTGAGTCTTCAGTGACCTGGACCGTCTTACAGCATCATATTTCTGATTTATTTGATGACATTCAGAAATTGCTTTCAAATTCTGTTGATATTGTTCTGTATTATGCCTGTGGTGATTATAAGTGAAACATAATTTTAGATAGCAATAAAATAAGAAAAGCGGCATCTCTAATTACAAAAGTGTTAGTTTTATGGTTTTAGTTAACTCAATTTTTAGACAGAAATCACTGTTTGTAATATATATACATTTGTATAATATATTTATGATTAATGTAACATTAATGCAGTGTGCGATTAAGGAGGACGAAACTGGCAAAAAAAATGCAAATATATAAATAAATGAGTGAAACAATCCATAGATTTCTGCGTATATAAAATAATAAATAAACAGTTACGCAAATAAATAAATGAGTAAATAAATCCATATATTCCTGCATTAATAAACCAAAAAAAATATGCAGTTTATTTATTTTTGCACGAATTTATGATTTTTTTTTACTAATTTATTTATAGTTTTTGCAGGTTTCTTCCCCCATATTGAACCGCTATGGGGTGGTCAAATTTTGTATGATCTATTATTTTAATTATTAACATTGTTATTATTTAAAATACAGATCAGAGTAAAATAATTCTAAGGACCAGCATCTTGTTTTGACCGCCTTCAGAGGGGAAAAGAGTCAATCTCCCCTAACCTCCTGTAATTCGCACCCTGCATCCCCACCTCTTCCTCAATATGTTTATTTCCGTGGTATTTTACTCCAAACTGGTTTATAACTAAATGCATCTGCAATAATTACACTGTTTGTTGTGTCTTGTCTCGTTTCAAGCTGCCTGAAAAGAAAAGAATGAAATCTGACATCAGTTCTGGTACATTAGGCTATTCCTTTCGATTTTAATGCTATTGATGAATCGTGACTGAAATTAGGCCCTACAAGTAGCCTAATTTTACCACAAACAATCTTTACCCTTGTTTTGCCCGATATTGCCAGTCAAACCATTTTTGGGTGTCTGAACACAACAGGGAAATAAAGTTACCTCTGCTAATGTTTACATTCGTTAAAAAACGGCCTTTCCACTCACTGCGGTTTAAGGTCGCAGTTAATTTAATTTAACTAACCGCCACAGGTCAGCTAATCTTCAAAATCACAGGTAATTTTCACGCACTTTTAATCATTATGAGCTTTTGTCTTAAATAAAATAATATATTTAAAACGCGGTATATGACATTAGCAAGATGCTAGCAATTTGTATTCAGTGTTTTGGCTCTAGGGGGCATGTTTAAGATATGACGGCAAATATATGACAGAAATGTGATGTATATCGACAGTTTGTAGTAGTTTTAATGATGTCTAAATGAGCCAACATTCTGAATTCACAACTAACTTTCTCATTAAAAACTCGGTCATACAGTTAGCGTACTAGCTAAATAAAAATAAGCGTTAAAATGACCAAGTCACCTTATTTATTTAGCGATTTATTTTATTTTTTTACTCGTGCTTGGAGGGAAAATCGAGCTTTATTATGAATCTTTTTTTATTTGACACATTTTGTACAACATTATCCGGTATGTCTGCTTCTCAGTGACATGCTGAATAATAACAGCTATAAAGTTTAATGTTTATTAGGCGTCATCATAACTCCGTAACCAGAGTCCATCATAATAGAGACACAGCGCCATCTATTGGACACTCTGTAGACTGATCATTCAGTTATATTCCCTATGGCCTATCAATAAATGTGTTAGTTTATCACAATACTTTAATATCTTTAGCTACTGTTAATATAGTTTAAAGCATTATTATTATTATTATTATTACTAAAATTGCAAATTACAAGACATAAGTGTGAATTATTACCACTTCAAATTGTATTTTGCTATTCAGTGTAGTTTGCTAATTTGTTTAATATTAGAATATTATTTGTATTATTTTCATATCATGTATAGATCTACTTAAACATTGTTATTTTATTTAATGATTGCGTGTGATATGGTCCCTTAGATTTGAGGATCCGTCTCTCTCTATATTAATATTCTATAAACATAAACACAGTCTGTCGATCTATCTATCTATCTATCTATCTATCTATCTATCTATCTATCTATCTATCTATCTATCTATCTATCTATCTATCTATCTATCTATCTATCTATCTATCTATCTATCTATCTATCTCTATCTATCTATCTATCTATCTATCTCTATCTATCTGTCTGTCTGTCTGTCTGTCTGTCTATATCTATCTATCCATCTATCCATCTATCTATCTATCTATCTATCTATCTACAATGAATACAATATGCTGCTATTGCGCTGGTCTGTAAATGAAGCATTGCTTGTTTCTGGTATTTTGTAAGCTACAGCTCGGCACACTTCATCTTCTGAAGAGAAGGGAAGATGTATTGTTAGGAAACGCTCTGAAAGTCCATGTTTCAGGACTGATTCCAGCTGTTTTCACCACGCTTGTGCAAGTGTATTTATTTCAGCAACTTCTTTTTTTTCCTGAAGATTCCTCGAACTCACCGTCCAGCTGCTTCATTGCGCAATATCCTGAAATAACTGTAAACTGGACACCAGGGCCTAAATTCAGGCCTTTTCTATTTACCTCTGTGTTCAGTGAATGAAGGAAACTCAAAAGGGTTGGAAAAAGTGGAGGATGAGCTGAAGATGACTTCTTATGTTTGAGTAAACTGTTCCTTTAAGAAGGGCGGCATGGTGGCTCAGTGGTTAGCACTGTGCCCTCACGGCAAGAAGGTCACTACACAGCAAAAAAATCAGTGTACATTTCACTCAATTTGAGTTTAACTTAACACTCCTTGGGTGTACATATGACTCCCTCCATTTTGGAGGTAAAATAACACTTTCTAAAGTGTAAAATTTGTACATTACTCAAAGAGTTTATTTTAACACCATAAGAGTTTATTCTAACATCAAACCGGAGTGGTATAGTTCGAGTCCCGGCTGGGTCAGTTGGCATTTCTGTGTGGAGTTTGCATGTTCTCCCCGTGTTGGTGTGGGTTTCCTCAGGGTGCTCCGGTGTCCCCCACAGTCCAAACACATGCACTATAAGAGGAATTGATGAATTGAATTGGCCGTAGTGTATGAGTGTGCATGGGTGTTTCCCAGTACTGGGTTGCAGCTGGAAGGGTATGCGCTGTATAAAACATATGCTGGAATCGTCGGTGGTTAATTCCGCTGTGGCGACCCCTCAAAATAAGGTACTAACTTAAAGTAAAATGAATGAATGAATGTCCCTTTAAGATTGTAGCCTACTTGTTCCATTATGAACTTCAGTACATCACTTTAATGACTTGTGTTCTGTACAGTAGTGCTTTCTGTCATGTATTCAAACACGTGTCGAGTCTTGGTTTCTCTCCAGTCCTCTAGTAGTCGTGTTCCTCCTCTACGTGACCGGCTCCGCGCTCCAGCTCGGGGCTGGCAGGGGTTTCTGGAGCTGGTCCACAGAAAGGAACTCAGATCACCTTCAGTCTCTGGAGAAACACTGCAAGAGTTCAGGATTTCACAAGTGCAGCTTCAGTCTGTCCTCGGAGAATGGAGCAACGGAGGAGCTGTTCTGCAGATTATTGCCTCATTGTGTGCAATAAAAGGCTAAATCATTATTGCACATGCTCTGAAAATTCAGTCATTCATTCATTTTTCTTCAGCTTAGTCCCTTATTTATCAGGGGTTGCCACTGCGGAATGAACCACCAACTTATCCAGCATATGTTTTAGGCAGCGGATGCACTTCCAGCTGCAATCCAGTAGTGGGAAACACCCATATACACACTCATTCACACTACGGCCAGTTTAGTTAATCAATTCCTCTATCGCACATGTGTTTGGATTGTGGGGTAAACCGGAGCACCCGAAGGAAACTCACACCAACACGTGGGTTTGTTGGCATTTCTGTGTGGAGTTTGCATGTTCTCCCAGTGGACATGCAAACTCCACACAGAAATGCCAACTGACACAGCCGGGACTTGAACCAGCAACCTTCTTGCTGTGAGGTGGCAGTGCTATCCGCTGAGCCACCGTGCTGCCCAATAATAATATATGTATTGTGTATATATATATATATATTCATTTTTTTATTGTTCATAGATTTATATGTAAAATATACATGGTTTTGTTTTAGATGCACAATATTCGATGGTCTAACACAGACTGTATAATAGCAATGAATGATGATGTTTGTGTGCTATAGCAGTATTATATCTGTGTGTGTGATGTGACTGAGTGCAGATCTGAGCACTGCTGGCCATTTGACAGATTATTTATACTCGTTTATAGCTCAAGCACACACTGTTCTGTCTAATAACCTTTTTTACTTTCAGGAAACTGTATAGCACAATAGAGAATACAGAAAATATATAATATATAATATAAAGTAATTCATTTACACAACTTCCACATAATGGAGAGAAGAATGGAGATTGGAGAAAAATAAATCAATAATAATAATTATATATATATATATCATCAGGTTTCGTGAGAAAACTCATCATATTTATGCAAGTGAATTAATTGTTTTAAGAAAATTATAAGAAAAAAAATTATTTTCTTGTTCTTGTCATCTGGGAGCTGTTTTTGAGGTTTTGTTTTTGATTAAGTAAATTTCATAAATTAATAAATGTAATAATTTAATAAATTAATATATATATATGTGTGTATATATGTGTGTATTTATTTATATATTTACTTATTTGTATATTTATGTATGTATTTATTTATTTATGTATTATTTTAGATATTTATTTATTTATTTGTGTATCATTTATATATTTATTTATTATATATTTATGTATTTATTTATTTATTTATTTATGCATGTATTTATACATTTATGTATTAATTTATTTATTCTTTTTATTTGTTTATTTTTATATTTATTTATACATGTATTTAGATATAAATTTATGTTTATATATATTTATTCATTTATATATTTATGTATTTGTTTATTTATTTGTTTATGTATGAATGTATTTATTTATATATTTATTTATGTATGTATTTACTCATTTATTTTGATATTTATTTATTTATGTATTTATTTATATATTTTGTCCGTATTTACTTATTTTTATATTTATTTATTTATTTTTTTTGTGTATTCACTTGTTTATTTATATATTTACGTAATTCTTTATTTCTTTATGTATGTATGTATTTATTTATTCATTTATTATTTTTTTATAATTATTTTTTTATTTTTAGTTTTTCCCTAAACTTGTCTGTGGTAAGATTTGGATATTGGAGTTTGATTTATTAAAACCTTATAAAACTTAATAAAGACGTGATATATTTTATTCTGTTTCACATAAGAAGTAATGCCATCAAACACCCTTTTGTTGTAAAATAGATATATTTAGTACACACTATTTACAATAATTATAATGATTATTTACAATAGCACCAATAAAGAAAAGGAAATCACAGACACCAAAACTAATCTGATCTGAGGATAGAAACGATAGATAGGCTCGTAATATAAACTCCTGTCCGCACCATGTCATCAGCAATCCCACGCGCTGATTGGCGGAGCCCTGAGGTGTGTCGGGGGGGTGTGTCCTTACGTCAGTGCGTCATGACGCCGTTTCCGGAGCTGCAGCTGCAGTTTGACAGCGGCGGAGGTGCGTCGAGTGTCGGCGGAGGTTATTATGCGTTTGTGGAAATGTTATAAATGATATTTGTCTGCAGTGAGCGGCGGACGGCACCGCTACCGGATCCTGGACGCCCCGAGACGCGATGTTTGACCAGCAGCGGCCGGTAAACCTAAAGGTGACTCGCGTTTGTTTGTGTTTGTCAGAGTCTGGAAGTGAAGTGAAGTGAAGATCAGAGCTGTGAACGCGCACATCTTCACATGCACTGCCTGACGCTGAGATCAACCTTTCTATTCTACTCTACTCTATTCTGTTCGTTTCTATTCTATTCATCCAGATTTGTTTTACATTTTTTTTTGATTCATTTCATTTTCTGATGGTCATTTGTGGTCTAGTTTGAAGTATTAAAGTTGTTAGGTTTTTATTAGATGCATTTGCACATTTAGTTCTATTCTATCTCTATTCTATTCTTTCAGTTTCATATTACTTTTAGCTTTATTTGACTTTATCTGTTTGGTCCATATTGTAGTATCATGTTGAGCTCTATTCAATTCTATTCTTTTCTATTCTTTCAGTAGTGATTTGTATTTTTCTGCTTCATTAATTCTGTTATCAACAGTTGTGGTCTAGTTTGAAGTATTAAAGTTAGAGTTGTTAGGTTTTTACTAGATGCATTTGCATATTTAGTTCTATTTTGTTAAATTCTATATTTCGTTCTTTAATTGTGATTTCTATACTGCTTTATTTTATTCTCTGGTGGTCATTTGTGGTTTAATTTATAGTATCAAAAGTGTTGGTATTTGCTTTTTATTAGGTGCATTTGCATATTGAGTTCTATTCAATTCTATTCTATGCTTTCAGTTATGTTTTCTTTTCTTTGTATCTTTATTTTTATTTATCTGTTTGGTCTATTTTTTACTATTAAAGTTAGTGTTGGAACTATTTGATTTCATTAGATGCATTTGTATTTTTTAGTTCTATTCAATTCTATTCTTTTCTGTGCTTTTTGTTGGGCTTTAGTTTCTTTTTTTTAGCTTTGTTTTAGTATGTGATGGTCTGTTTTGTAGTATTAAAGTTAATGTCAGTACTATTTGGTTTTTATTGGATAAATTTGCATATTTAGTTCTATTTTGTTAAATTCTATATTTCGTTCTTTAATTGTTATTTCTATACTGCTTTATTTTATTTTCTGGTGGTCAGTTGTGGTTTATTTTATAGTATTAAAGTTTTTTTGCTTTTTATTTGGTGCATTTGCATATTGAGTTCTATTCTATTCAATTCTATTCTATGCTTTCAGTTATGTTTTCTTTTCTTTGTATCTTTATTTTTATTTATCTGTTTGGTCTATTTTTTTACTATTATATTAGTGTTGGAACTATTTGATTTTATTAGATGCATTTGTATTCTTAGTTCTATTCAATTCTATTCTTTTCTGTGCTTTCTGTTGGGCTTTAGTTTCTTTTTTTTAGCTTTGTTTTAGTATGTGATGGTATGTTTTGTAGTATTAAAGTTAATGTTGGTACTATTTGGTTTTTATTGGATGAATTTGCATATTTAGTTCTATTCTGTTAAATTCTATTCTATTTCGTTCTTTAATCGTGATTTCTTTACTGCTTTATTTTATTTTCTGGTGGTCATTTGTGGTTTATTTTATAGTATTAAAGGGTTGGTATTTGTGTTTTATTTGGTGCGTTTGCATATTGAGTTCTATTCTATTCTATTCTATTCTATTCTATTCTATTCTATTCTATTCTATTCTATTCTATGCTTTCAGTTATGTTTTCTTTTCTTTGTATCTTTATTTTTATTTATCTTTTTCGTCTATTTTTTACTATTAAAGTTAGTGTTGGAACTATTTGATTTTATTAGATGCATTTGTATTCTTAGGTCTATTCAATTCTATTCTTTTCTGTTGGGCTTTAGTTTCTTTTTTTTAGCTTTGTTTTAGTATGTGATGATCTGTTTTTTAGTATTAAAGTTAATGTCAGTACTATTTGGTTTTTATTGGATGCATTTGCATATTAATTTCTATTCAATTCTATCACTTTGTGTTCTTTCAGTAGTGATCATATTTCTCAGCTTTATTTTTGTTATCGACAGTCGTGGTCTTTTTTATTGTATTATAGTCAGTGTTGTAACTATTTGAGTTTTATTAGATGGGTTTGCTAATTGAGTTCTACTCAATTCTATTGTTTTCTATTCTTTCAGTAGTGATTTGTATTTTTCTGCTTTGTTTCATGTTGTTATCAACAGTTGTGGTCTAGTTTGAAGTATATAAAGTTAGAGTTGTTAGGTTTTTATTAGATGCATTTGCATATTTAGTTCTATTCTGTTAAATTATATTCTATTTTGTTCTTCAATAGTGATTTCTTTACTGCTTTCTTTTATTTTCTGAGGGTCAGTTGTGGACTTTTTTAGAGTATTAAAGTGTCGGCATTTGATTTTTATTGGATGCATTTGCATGTTGAGTTCTATTCAATTCTATTCTGTGCTTTCATTTAGGATTTACTTTCTTTTTTAGCTTTATTTTAGTTTGTGATGGTCTGTTTTGTAGTTTTAAAGTTAGAGTTGTTACTATTTGGTTTTTATTTGATGCATTTGCATATTTAAGGCACGTTTTATTTAGTTATTTCTTCAGTTCTATTATGATCTATTCTTTCAGTAGTGATTGTATTTTTCTGCTTTATTTTGTTATCAACAGTTGTGGTCTGTAGTTTGTAGTGTTAAAGTTAGTGTTGGTGCTATTTGTTTTTTATTAGACGCATTTGCATATTAAGTTCTATTAAATTTATTTTTTTTGATTTGATTTTTCTGCTTTATTTTATTTTCTGCTGGTCAGTTGTGGTCTCGTTTGTAGTATTAAAGTTTGTATTGTTACTTTTAGGTTTTTATTAGCTACATTTGCATATTAAGTTCTATTTAGTTTTATTCTTTTCTGTGCTTTCAGTTGTGTTTTGATCTGTTTTGTATTAAAGTTAGTTTCTGTCGCTGTTTGGTTTGTATGAAATGCATTTGTATATTTAGTTCTATTCTGTACTTTCAGTTGTGTTTTATTTTCTTTTTAGCTTTTTTATGTTCTCATGGTCATTTGTGGTCTAGGTTAAAGGATTAAAGTTAAAGTGGTTCGGTTTTTATTAGATGCATTCGCATATTTAGTTTTATTCTATTCTTTCTGTTGTGTTTTATCTTCTTTTCTGCTTTACTTTATTTTGTGATGAAAGCTGTGGATTATTCTGTAATGTTAAATTTACGGTTGTTACTATTTGTTTTGTTATTAGATGCATTTGCATAATTAGTTCTATTTAATTCTATTTTCAATTCTGTTTTATTTCAGTTGTGTTTTTTATTCTTTATTGTTATGGACAGCAGTGGTTGATTTTGTAGTAATAAAGTTAGTATTTGGATTTTATTCTATGCATTTGCATATTTATCTACATTCTGCATTGTTCTATATTTCCAGTTGGGTTTTATTTTCTTTGTAGCTTCAGTTCAGTTTGTGACGATCACATTTGGACTATTTTGTAGTATTAAAATACTGTTTGAGTTTTTAATATATGTATTTGTCTATTGGATTCTACTCAGTTCAGCTTAACTCAATTATTTCAGTTGTTTTTATATTCTTTTCTGCTTTATTTTATATTATGAATTGTCAGTTGGGATTTATTTTTTAGTATTGAAGTTAGTGTTGGTACTATTTGGTTTTTATTGTGCACATTTGCATATTGAGTTCTATTCAATTCTATCACTTTGTGTTCTTTCAGTAGTGATCGCATTTCTCAGCTTTATTTTTGTTATTGACAGTCGTGGTCTCTTTTATTGTATTAAAGTCAGTTTTGTAACTATTTGATTTTTATTAGATGCATTTGCTAATTGAGTTCTATTCAATTCTATTGTTTTCTATTCTTTCAGTAGTGATTTGTATTTTTCTGCTTTTATTTTGTGAATTGTCACGGTGACCTGTTTCGTAGTATTAAATTAGATGCATTTGCATATACAGTTCTATTGTAGTATCTCCTATTCTATTCTATTCTATTCTATTCTATTCTATTCTATTCTATTCTATTCTACTCTTTTAGTTGTGTTTCATAGGACTAATATAAGATATATTATATATACTTGTACAGGATTTTGTGTTGTTGCTGTTTGGTTCTATTTTGGGCTATATTCCTCTTTATGTTTTATATTCTTTTCTGCTTTTTATTTCTATTCCACTTCTATTATTTTAGTTGTATTTTATATTCTATTCTACTTTATTTTATTTTGTTATGGACAGCTGTGGTTTATTTTGCATTGTTATAAAATATCTATTTTTTTTATTAGATTCATTCGCAAATTAAATTCTATTTTTATATTCTATTTTTTTTATAAATGATCAAAATAACAGGGCACTTTTAAATGTCCGAAAAACATTTAAAGCCATATTACACTTTTATTATATTATATAAAACAAGATCTTTTCCAGTTTGAGCCCTGTATATGATGTTTATTCTATTATTTCTTTTCTCTAATGTAGATGTTAATCAAGCACACCCTTAAACGAGTCAAAAGTGGAAGCTGAAGAAATAAGAAAATATCAACAATGCGGTTTTTGTTAATGGGTGTTCAGTTTTTATACAGTTCACATACAGTTTTTACAGATGTCCTCAGGCCTCTGATTGTAGATTTACAGGAGAATCTGTGTGTTCTCTTCCTGTCAATTGATTCAAAACTGTGGAGCAGTGTTTTCCAGCACTAACCGGGGGTTTTTGAGCCTGTCAGATGGTTTTGTTGACATTACGCCTTTAGATTTGAGAAGAGCAGGGATTTTTTCGCTCCTGTGGTGCGGCGAGTTACATAATATCACAGGTGTAGTGTCTGTGCGTTCATTAAATGCTCTGTTTATGACACTGCTTGAGCCTCTGGGTGGATTTACATAAAGACTATGAAGTAAAAGCTGATTTGTATGATTAAAAAAAATTGTTTCCTGTACAGACATCAGTGTTGTCCAAGCAATACATATTCCGCATTTTTGTGCACCAGGCCAGTAGATGGCGATATGACTTAAAAGTGATGACGTAAAAGAATAAATAATAAAATAAGCAGCGAATGTGGGTTGTTGCTTGATCAGATATGTTTGCGGCCCGATGTTAACGAGAGTTATTTATATTATTATTATTATTAAAAAAAATTTTATTCACATTTATTGTATTAACGTAAAAACGGTAGTTGTACCAAGTATTATTTATGTTATCTATTAAATTACCCAATAAATTGTATTTTTTAATGCCTACCCCAACCCTAAACCCAACCATCACAATACTGTAAAAATATTAATTATTTTTATACAGCGTCACAAAATAATGGAAATATATTGATGTGCATATCGCACTTCCGGCCAGCCGCGTGCAAATCCAATCTAGACGTTACCGCAAATATGGTACAAAAGTTACGCATTGTTGTTTTGATTCAACACGCACACATGCATGATGTCACTGTTACAGATTTTTTTAGCACAGTTTTATTATTAGCATACATTTAGAATCTCGTTTTCGAAAGTTTTTAGGCGCGCAAAACAACATTTTGATGTAAATAAAATGCCTAAAAATGCATTAAAAGCCACATAACATCTTTTTTATGGTAATCAAATTGTATGATTTGATTTTGCGCCATTAAAACTTTTATTAGTGTTCGTAATAAATCATCATTAATTAAATACAAATTATTAGAGAGCAGTATTTCATCACAATGCAATTGTAGCTTCAGTAATAACTTGTAATTTATTGCTTTTATTGTTTTTTTTTTTTTACGTTTTATAAATTTTTATTTGAGTTTTTTGTTATTATTGTTATTATACCTTAAATTAAACTACATGTAATTTAGTATACGTAATTTAGTAATTAATATTATTAATTAAATAAACATTATTATAGAGTAAATTTGTTTTAGCACAATGCTTTTGTAGTTTTTATTAATAACTTATAATAACGGACAATAAATTACAGAAATTTACATTTCTGGTAAATTTCTGCAATTCCACTTCTGTTATTTTACTGTAAATTTCTGTAATTTAACGTTATTTTACCTTTTTTTTGGCAACCCAGCTGCCGGAAATAAACCGCAAAATTACAGATTTTTTTTATAGTGTACAATTAACAATTACAGTTTACAATTAAGCAACATGTAATTTAGTATTCATAAAAAATCATCATTAATTAAATACAAATGATTAGAGAGCAGGTTTATTTTAGTTTGATCATAATGTTTTTGTAGTTTCTGTTAATAACTTAAAAAAGTTTTTATTTTAATATCATATATTTTATATTTTTATATAGGAAAAACTATCATAATGTTGTGGTGTGTTTTGGGTAGTTTTTATTAGTTTATGGCTTTTCCGTTTTATTAATTTAAATTTTAGCTTTTGTTATTATTATACCTTAAATTAAACTACATGTAATTTAGTATTCATAATAAATCATCAATAATTAAGTAAACATTATTGGAGAGCAGATTTATTTTAGTGTTAGCACAATGCTATTGTATTATTTATTAATAACTTGTAATTTATTGCTTTTATTAGTTTTTTTTAACATTTATTTATTTCTATTTGAGTTTTTTGTTATTATTTTTATTATACCTTAAATTAAACTACTTGTAATTTAGTATTTATAATAAATCATCTTTAATTAAATAAACATTATTACAGAGTAAATTTTTTTTTAGTTTTATCACAATTTTATTGTAGTTTTTATTAGTAACCTATAATATATTGTTTATATAAGTTTTTTTTTCATTGTATTGCTTTTACTTGAGTTTTTTTGTGTTATGATACCCTAAATTAAGCAGCATGTCATGTAGTATTCATAATACATCATCATTAATTGAATAAGCATTATTAGAGAACAGATTTGTTTTAGTTTTATATTTTGCTTTATTAATAACTTGAAAAAGTTGTTATTTTAACATTATACATTGTTATTTTTATATGGTAAAATTGTTCATAATTTTGTTGTGTTTTGTTTTTTTTTGTAGTTTTTATCAGTTTTGGGTTTTTATGTTTTACTAATTTTTATTCAAGTTTTAATTTTTATTACATGTGAAATTAAACTATATGAAATTTAGTATTTGTAATAAATCATAAATAATTAAATCAACATCATAACATAACTTGAAGACGTTTTTCTTTTAATATTATATTGTTATTAATATTATATTATTATATTGCTATTAGTATTATTTTATATTATTATATTGCTATTAATATTATTTTATATTATTATATTAGCTAAAATATAAACTCTTTTGTTGTGTTTTGGGTAGTTTTTATTAGATTAAAATTTTTTACATTTTATTAATTTTATTACAACTTTCGTTATTATTTTACATGTTTTACTTCATTATATTTTGTTATAATTGTATACTCTTAAGATGAATATTACATAATTTAAAAGTCTTCAAAAATGATGTCTGATGAAATCTTGAGTCAAGTTCAAGTTGTAATTACTAATACTTTTATTTTAAAATGTTTATAATTTTGTTGCACCTTTGGGTAGTTTTTTTATTAGTTTTTTATCATTATTTTTTAATTTCAGTTTTCATTATTATCATACCATAAATTAAACTACACATGATTGTTTTATTTAACTATAATGTGTTGTAATTGTACTTTATCTGGTATATTACACAATTTAAACACTCTAAGTATGATGAAATATTGATTTAAATATCTGTGTAATTACTGATACTATTATTTTACCATGGTACCACTAGAGTACATTTAATAATAGTCTAGTTACACCATATGATCATCTATTGCCTAATATTTCCAGTTAATCCCTTTTTCCACTAAGCGAGCCCTTTTTGCTGTGTCAGCTGTTTGAGCAGGCATTTAAGAGCTCCTCAGCGTCCCGCAGGTTTCCTCTAATCTGCGTTTACTGCACTGTTTTTCTCCCAGACCTGCTGTAATTTACTCTGAAATCCTCTCTCAGAGCACACATGCCATGTTAAGACTGCCTTCTTCAAATATTCCCCATGATAAAGCCGCTCGCAGTGTTATCTGGTAGATTGCTTGTGCTTCTAATGTGTTTGCATTGTTGCAGCGGAGAGTTTACTGCATGATAAGTGACTGGGTTTAGAGATAGACTGATAATTGCTATGATATTGAGGCGTTTGGGCGCTTTTTTTGATGCAATTCCAAGTTAAAGGTGCTGTGTGTAAGTCAAAGACTCTAAATATTTCAGAAACATGCTCAGTGAACATTCTTGTTTGTATGAAAATCAATGCTGATGTCAGAAATTTTGCTTTGTTTTTGTTTGTCTTTGTTTTGGTCATTTAACTCACTCAGTGCCTGTTAAGCCAATTATATTTCAGCACCCGAGTTGCCTTGGTGGAAATCAGAGAATTTCATTCATTCATTCATTCATTCATTCATTCATTCATTCAGAAAGACTCTCAAAGCATGCACCCGTGACTGAAATTGGACCTCCGGTGGACAGTAGCAGACTCCGAAATGAGATGCAGATTCAGAGTTCCACATGAGGTGGTTATTAATTAGCAAATAATATCAATATCACAAGCGTAAACATTAGGTGGGCAGGTTACATTGTAACCCTGTGTCCTAACACAGGTTGTGGGGGGGGAAGATATCTTATTTTCACATCCCAATGTTGACAGGGATGTTCCTGGACAGCGAAAATGCCTGTTACAACAAACACAACAAGTTTTTCTCTTGTATAAGCGGAAACACAAGCAATGCAAAGTTTTGACTTCCTAGCTACTGATGGTAACTTTTCATCATCCACACCGTTATGTCAGCAGTCAATCACCTAAATTAGTAAAACATTAATAGTTAAATAAACACAAACATTCAGTTACAGTGAAAACAGCATGTTTCTGCAGTAGCTTAAATAAATCTTAAACATTAAAAATGCTTTTACATCAGCTGTATTTACAAGTATAGCCTGTTAATAGCCTAATAATAAACTTTGTTTAATAAGAAATGATCAAAAACGGCTTATTTTTACATTGCAAGATGCTCCAAAACTGTATTAAAAACACAGTTAACTCCCAAAACACTGTTAACTCATTTAATGTGAATGCGTTGATGAAAATCTTAAACAGTATCTGATTATTTAACTGCATTTTGTAGCTCATAGAGGCTATTTGTAATTGCAGGGAGTAAAAGAAACCAACAAACATCCCAAATTCTGCCAGAAAAGACAAACATGTTGATTTTTCTCCAGAAGAATGGTTAACAATTAATTTTCCTTTAACTTTCTTCGTTTTACAATTATTGGTTTCGTTTTATTTTACATTAAAATATAATATTATACGTTATAATAAAATAAAGTTGTTAATTCTGTTCAATTTGTTTTTTTTTTTATATATAAAAAACACTACAAAAAGTACCCATAAGAGAACCGTTAAAGTACCGAACAGATAAGTGGTATTAATAAAAGTAGTAATACTGTTAAAACCTTAACGATACCCGGGGTGGGTGATAAGTGAGTTTGCACCAGACGAAACACGACAGAAATGCCGATACAGCCATCATTCAGTTCCACAGAATAGTGCACTCACTGCACTCCAGCCAAATGCTAAGGTTTATAATCTAATTAATACATATTAAACCTCTTTAACATGATTAAATGTAGATGCTGAATCACTGATATGTGTTGGCTTGCACAGTTCTAAAGTTCAATCTCAAACGGTTATTTTCCAGATCAGAGGTGAACTATCTGCTGCTGCTTTCAGTAGTATGGCAATAAATCCCATGTAAATGGCATTCAGACTCGCATTATTATCATTAAACACTGAATAAAGCACATGAGCTCTACATTATTGTCAGTTTTCTATTCTTCAGCTGAGAGAAATACAAGCAGTTTCTAATATATCAATTTGAGGTGTTGGTTAGGAAAAAAACTCTTTTAATATGGAAATATTCCCTCTATCGTGGGTCGTTGCTTTTATATAGAACAGGATTTAAATCAGCCTTAAGACTCGACATTCAGGCTTGTTGCTTTTGGTGTTCAATCTGGCAACCTGCACGTGTGTTTTGAACCAGGGGTGCAATACCTAGTTCAACCACTGGGTGTCAAACTTACATACTGAACCTTTAAAGAAAGTCATATATACATTTTATTTATGCAATTATCTTATATAGAAAATATATTTGTAAAGAGTTTCATATAAAAATATATTTTATTTTTAAATAATTTTTCAGAATTATTCACCCCTCATGAATTCTGTCTTATTCTGTCTAAAGGAAAGAAGAATTTCTTTGTAATTTCTAATCATAATAGTTTAATAACTCATCTCTAATAACTGATTTATTTTCTCTTTGTCATGATGACAGCACATAATATTAGACTGGATATTCTTCAAGACACTAGTGTTCAGCTTAAAGTGACATTAAGGCTTAACTTCATTAGGGTAACGTGGTAAATTAGGCAAGTCATTGTATAACAGTGGTTTGTTCTGGAGACAATCAAATATTGCTAAAGGGGACTGATAATATTGAAGCTTAAAATGGTTTTAAAACAATTAGAAACTGCTTTAATTGTAGCTGAAATAAAACCAAAAAGATGTTCTCCAGAAGAAAAAATATTAAAGGAAATACTGTGAAAAATTCCAGAATCTGTTACACAAAATTTGGGAAATATTTGAAGAAGAAAACAAAATTGACTGGAGGGCGAATAATTCTGGCTTTAACTATACATGCCGTCCAATTTTTTGTTCATTTCAGTTCATAATGACTGATGTTTCACAGTTTTCTGATAGTAGAAATGTAGGGCTACACGACTGGTTGTTCGAGTTGCGGTTAAACTCTGCAACACCGCATAAATCCTCTACACAAAACACTCTAGAAAAACTTGTAGTTTTCATCAACTAATGTTTGAAATGTGTGTCTGGCTCTTTAATGTTTTATTTAAGTAAAGTAAATATAAACAGCCTGCGGGACTGGTGCTTAAATGACTGAAACACACACACACACACACACACACACACTCACACACACACACACTGCTCGAAGCACAGGCCCCCCATAAAGTTGCATAACCGGAAGTTCTGCAAGGGTCTCGGAGTTCACCTTGTGTTTTCATAGTTGTGTTGACCTGCTTGTTGCTGCAGGTTTCTGTCTTGTTGACATCTGTGGATTATTTTAATGTGGATTTACAGAACATATTCTTCATTTATTAATATCATATCATCTTAAAGAGACAGCGCACCCAAACATCAGTATTTACTCACGCTCAAAAGAAGTTCTCAAATGACTTCCTATTGTCGAACACAAAACAAGATTCATTCATTGATTTTCCTTCAGCTATTTATCTGGTGTTACCACAGCGGAATGAACCACCAACTATTACGGCATGTTTTACACAGCGGATGCCCTTCCAGCTGCAGCCCTGTACTGGGAAACACCCATACACTCTCGCATTCACACACACACACACGCTCATACACTACTATGGTCAATTTAGTTCATCCAACAAAACAAGATAGTTTGAAGAATGTTAAAAATGCAGCCAGACTTCCATAGTAACAACAAAACAATACTATGGAAGTCAATGGCTGTTTTTTCTCCAGCATTCTTCAAAATATCTTCCTTAGTGTTCAGACGAACACAGAAAGTCAGGTTTGGGAAAAGTCAGTAAATAATGACAGAATTTTCATTTTTGTCTCTTTAATTAGTGTAAGTAGTCCAAAATAAAAGTTTGTTTTGACTTAAGATAGATATGTGTGTATTATATATACGTATATATGTACATTTTGGATGTGATTAATGGTGATTAATCTTTGCCCTGCACTATTCATTTTATAATTCAAATTTAAATGATTTACAGTAGGGAAAATAAGTATTAAACACGTCACCATTTTTCTTAGTGAACATATTTCTAAAGCTGCTGTTGACTTGAAATTTCCCGCGGATGTTGGTAACAACCAAATAAATCCATATATTCAAGAAAACAAATCTAATTGGTTTACAAACTATGTTCTGTGTCATAAAATGAAATGACACAGGGAAAAAAAGTATTAAACAGATGAAGAAAGGGAGGTGTAGAAAGGCAGTGAAAGCCCAGACAGCTGCTGAAATCTCTACCCCGGCTTGTTGTGATTAAGTACCCCTATATACATTTCTGGAGTGCCAAACATGTCCCAGGAGCTACAATTTTTATGTTTTTTTTATTTTATTTTTTTTTACAAATCCACAAGAGGCCGTTTTATATGTTTTTTAGATCTTAAATTTCTCTCGGGAGTGCCATTCACTCCTGCTGTTCTCACGTAAATCTACCAAAGGTCGCTTTCGACTGACTGACTCACTGATTGACCAACCGATAAATCCTTACTTTTTCAGAATGAGCCTATGTTGGAAAACTCTCAGTAGTTCTTCAGCAACCCGCTGCCCTTCCTCAGTGTAAATGAAGATCAGCTGCTTCAGTTCAACATCTACATTAGCAGGAGGATGAAGATGGGCATTTCAGCAAGACAATGATCAAAACACAGACGAGGAGACTCTCAGATGCTTTCAGAAAAAGTAAATCAAGCTGTAGAATGGCCCAGCCAATCAACTGATCCGAACCCTATCAAAAATACAAAATGAAGCTCAGATTTGATAGGAGAGACCCACAGAAGCATCAAGATTTTGACACTCTGTGAGAAAGTCACACCTGAGCAATGCATGTGACTTCATTCTCTACATGAGAGCCGTCTTTAAGCTGCAGCAGCAAACAAGCCTTCAATATAAAGTATTAAACACATTTCAGTAGTTCAGTGCTTTCTCCTTGTGTCACTCCATTCTTATTTTTACACACAACAAATTTTCCGTGTTCTTAATTAATAAAACGTTTGTATTGTTTGTGTTTTACCAATATCTGCTTCAATTTTATGTCAGCGGCTTTTTCAGAGATATCATTCAGCCACAAACCAGGAGAAAACGTTTTAATGTAAATGGTGATTCCCAACCTACCGCTTCTATATATACCCAAAATAATAATAATAATTATATATATATATATATATATATATATATATATATATATATATATATATATATATATATATATATATATATATATTTATATATAAGTGAAAAGCAAACAGGCTCAGATCTAACACAACATCAGCTCCAAATGCATTAACAAAACACAAATCTGTATATTTATATATATATAAAATAAATGAACAAATAAGTAATATGTTCTATAATGTAACACCAGGAAAAAACATGACAATGTGTTTGTATATATATGGAATTTTGAATCGCTCATGTGAGGTAACTAGGTATGCGACGATTAACCGGTTTCACTATTAACCGTGATTTAATTCGTCACGGTTAATTAATCATAAAGGCTTCTCAACACTGCGTTTCTGCACAGAACAAAACTGCAGCAACTAAACGAAGTTATGCCAACTGTGCAATAGTTTGTACACCAAGACTAATAACCACGCACACTGGACTGACTATGACTGAGGCTATTAACTAAGGCAAGCTCGTGCAAGTTCGTTATTTCCAATGGAGGGACGCGCACGCAACGCAACACGCTCACGATTTTCAGGTGCACCTAGTTGAGATGACGGGGCTTTTGTGAATTGCAAACGGCTAAAGTTTGAGCAAGAAGCAATGAAAAGTACAGATTTGCAAACCCACTTAAAGTTACAAATAATGGCGCTGATGAGAGCGATCATGTGGCGAATGCTAGCCGAGATCAACCGAGTGTTTTCGGAGAGAGTGCTGAAAGACTCCAGCCTGTTTCACACCGCAAGCGTGAGCAGACCGTGTTTTTTTGGCGTCCATGTTAACACATTAGAGCTTTCATACTGCACACAGAAGCAGTGTGTCAGCACAAGGCATGAGCATCGTTGAAGCAGCAGTAGCACGATAGTTTCCCCGCTGGGTCTATTTTTGCCGGTGCATTGATAACGACCAAAAACACATTGAATGAGCAATTTTACCCAATAAATGCATCAATAATATCCCCTGATTTTTTAATATTCAAATAAATGAACTTAAACGATTAGAACGGCAACAAATATTTAGTTGGACCCAAACTACAAAAAACAAAAATTAAAACAATTTAGTTTTAAACTAGTGGGGTTTTGAAATCAATTAATGCAAATAATCAAGATAATCATCAAACCGTGATTATTTCTTAGACTATAATCGTACAACCAAATTTTAGAATCGTTGCATCCCTAGATGTAACCTAATGCAATTGACGTTTTAAGCCCATTGACACTCAAAACGCAACTAACCATAATTATTTAGTAACCAGGTACATCGTCAGACATGTAGCAGATAATACTGTCATAAAATCGTTACGTAATCTTTTATTATTCTGTGTATATTGCGCAAAAACTGATCGTGAATGACACTCTTTATTACAGTCGATTACTAAACGGATGAATGAATGTGTTGAGTTCTGTTGATTTAGCTGTGATGTTGACTTCAACGGATTTAGCAGTAAACATGCACAAACATTTGACCGCAGAAAGCAATGGCCAATCAGAAGCCGCATATTAAGCAACAGTGCCAACCTCATGCCATCACATATGTGATTGAGTGTCTTTTAAGTAACTATCACACATGTCAGGACGTGCTCTGCTGTCTTCTTTCTCTTTCTGCTGTGTTTTCTCGCTCTCCTACACTACATGTTAGCATAAAGCTCCTGTCTCTTTCCCAATGACTTTCATTCTGCCGTCTGAAATCTGAGACGTCAAAATGGACGCTATTTCTTTGTTTTTTTCACTAAAAGAAAGGGAATGTTCTCACTTTGTCTGTTTATTTGGCTTAAACAGGATTTTCAGGTTTGATCGACTAGTTTTTCTGTCCTATCCGCCTGTTGGCAGCTCCTTAAATGTTAACATCTTTGACTATGGGGATGTTTTATATATATGAATGCTTAAACCAAATGTCTTCAGCCTTAAAACTCCATCTATCACAGTGCTCTAAGGTTTGTTACAGGCTGTCTGAGACTTACTCACCATTGTGGATTGTATGCCAAAGCTGAGTGGCGTTCTCTGAATGTAAGAAGCTTCACACACTGGATGACTCTTGTCTACAAGGCTCTTCTGGCACTGGTGCCTTCATACCAAAGTTCCCTCCTTCATAATTCTAAAAGCCAGCATGCCCTACGTTCAAGTGAATCTTATCATTTGACTGTTCACCGGGTTCGAACTGAAATAGGAAAGCGAGCCTTTAGTCATGCCGCCTCCTAATCCTGGAATACTCTTCAGTCCGCACTAAAAATGTCCCAATTACATTGTTTCGCTCTATCCTTTTAAACAAACAACAACAGTCCATTTCTCAATGTATGTGTTTTTTAAAATATTGTAATGTGGTAAAGCTGAACAACCACAGCCATGTCACCCTGCAGCCCAAGACCGCTTACTCACTGAAGCTAAGCAGGGCTGAGCCTGGTCAGTACCTGGATGGGAGACCACTAGGGAACACTAGGTTGCTGTTGGAAGTGGTGTTAGTGAGGCCAGCAGGGGGCGCTCAACCTGTAGTCCTAATGCCCCAGTTAAAGTGAAGGGGACACTACACTGTCAGTGAGCGCCGTCTTTCGGATGAGACGTTAAACCGAGGTCCTGACTCTCTGTGGTCATTAAAAATCCCATGGCACTTCTCGGGAAAGAGCAGGGGTGTAACCCCGGTGTCCTGGCCAAAGTCCCTGTATCGGCCCTTACGATCATGGCCTCCCAATCATCCCCTTCCACCGGATTTTCTCTATCACTGTCTCTCCACTCCACCAATGGCTGGTGTGTGGTGAGCGCACTGGCGCCGTTGTCCTGTGGCTGCCGTCGCATCATCCAAGTGGATGCTGCACACTGGTGGTGGTGTGGAGAGACCCCCCTCATGATTGTGAAGCGCTTTGGGTGTATGGCCATACACAATAAATGCGCTATATAAATACACATAATACACATAATTTTATATTATCTTAATTTTCTATTTATTATTAATGTTATTAATATTATTATTGTTTCTTTTCTTAAGTCGTGTGTTGCCGACCTCTTGGACAGGTCACCCTTGTAAATGAGATCTTGATCTCAATGGGTTTATATCTGGTTAAATGAAGCATATCTACATTTCAAAGACTTTCAGAGTAGCGTTAAAAGCTTACGTCAACTCCAGTGATCAAAAATGACGATAAAAATCTTTAGGATATTACAGGAGATTCTAGTTCAAACAAGTGCTGCTATTTTAAACATTCAATCAATCACAATTAAACAAACACTTTAGGAAGTAACATTATTGCAATGGTTAACAACAAAATCGCACATTTTGCCAGTTCTTATTTGTTTCGATAATATATTAACTAGTTTTAATTTAACTAAAAATATCGATTTTAGAAAGCATAATTTTACCGAGATTGCACTATTAAAGGTGATTTCTGATGTGCAAACGCAATCTCATGGCAGTTTTTAACTTTTTGATGTAGTGGCTAATTCGTATGAATTCGTACAATCTAATTCGTACAATTTAGTAAGATTTGCTCATCAGCCAATGACGGTTGGGGTGGGGTTGGGTGCCACGCCTCCTTTTTAAAATCGTACATTTTCGTACGACTGAACTCGTATGAATTAGCCACTGAACTGACAAGAAATAAGAAGTGTGAAACTCAAAACGCAACTAACCATGATTAATTAGTAACCAGGTACATCGTCAGACATGTAACAGATAATACAGTCTTAAAATCGTTACGTAATCACAACGCTTTTATTACTCTGACCGAGTTTATATTGCGCAAAAACGATGGTCTGATTGTAAATGACACTTTTTATTACAGTCGATTACCAAACGGATGAATGAATGTGTTGATTTAGTGGCTAATTTGTATGAATTCGTACAATCTAATTCGTACAATTTAGTACGATTTGCTCATCAGCCAATGACGGTTGAGGTGGGGTTGGGTGCCACGCCTCCTTTTTAAAATCGTACATTTTCGTACGACTGAACTCGTACAAATTAGCCACTAAACTGGCAAAGCGTAAAATACTTGCGTTTCCTCGTGAGATCAGGTTGGATGTGCTGGGGCGACATGGTGGCTCAGTGGTTAGCACAGCAAGAAGGTCACTGGTTCGAGTCTCGGCTGTGTGGAGTTTGCTTGTTCTCCTTGTGCTCCAGTTTCCCCCACAATCCAAACACATGCGCTACAGAGGAATTGATTAACTAAATTGGCCATTGTGTATGATTGTGTGTGTGAATGAGTGTGTTCGGATGTTTTCCAGTACTGGGTTGCAGCTGGAAGGGCATCTGCTGTGTAAAACATATGCTGAAATAGTTGGCGGTTCATTCCACTGTGGTGACTCCTGATAAATAAACGACTAAGTCGAAGGAAAATGAATGAATGACTGACATCATCCAATCAGATCACTACACTTGTCAGATCAGAGACATTTGCTGGTTCCCTTTAGGTCTAAGATGAAATGAGTGGCTGCTCTTGTAGCCGCTCCTCAACTTTGGAACTATTTTACTGCCTTCTGAACATGTAGCTTGTTTGTTTTTTTATTGTGTCAATTTTTATTTGTTTTAATTTACGTTGTTTGGTTTTTAGTTATTGTTAAGCACATTGGTCAGCTTGGGTTGTTTTTAATTGTGCTATATAAATAAGTTGTTATTGTTGTTATAGTAGGCCCTATTAATATGGCTTTTTGACAAGTGGATTACTCCAAATACAACTATAACTGGTGTCTAAATCATTTTAAGCTTGTCCACATTTGATCAAGATAAATTTCCATCTACTGACTGAGCACATGATCATTATGGCACACCAAAACAAAGCACACTTTCCTACGTTGTACTGTAGGATTATGGTTGTATTTGTGGTTGGTATCAACATCGCTTTTGTTTGCTGTTTTCCTGCTCGTTTGTAAGCTGTAAGTTATACTGCTCTTTACTGCAAAAAAAAAAAAAGAGTGGAAGGTCTTGCAAAATCTGAGCACTGTATTAATATTAATATACTATTTTTTAGGAATGTCAAATTGTATTTATTTATTTATTTTATTTTTATTTATTTATTTTTGAGTATGCGAGTAGTATACAAGATGAACCCGTTAGCCAGCACTCACTTTCTGGGATTTACACCTCCTGACTGATATGAACAGTTCTTGAGCCCAGTAATGTAATGTAATGTATTTTTTATTTAGTGCCATGTCAGCAACCAAGGCTATCTTTCAAAAGTAAATATACAATTTAACAATCAACAAACAAAACAAAAACATAAATTAAATAAGATTTTTTGTGTTAATACATGATAAAAATTCTAAAATCTTTTCTGGTTTCACTTTGTCAAAAATTTCCTTAAAAGAGTTCATTTCATAAAAAGTCCTTCTTGAATCAGTGAAAGCAGGACAGTCCAGTAAAATATGTTTTACAGTAAGAGGAGTTTTGCAGCACAAACACTGAGTAGGGTTTTCACCTTGGAGCAAAAAAACCATGTGTTATTCTCGTATGCCCAATACGACATCTGGTAAAAACTAATCAAATCGATTCTTAAAATGTCTTAAAATTCTGTGTGAAACTTCAGGTTGGATTTCATGTAATTTATTGTTTTCTAATGCATCCCATTCCTTTTGCCACTTGTTTAAAATGTAAGCGTTGATAAAAGGTTTCATCTCTGACGGAGGAATTTGGCATTTGTTCACTACTTGCTTCAAAGCATCTTTAGCAGCTGCATCAGCTCGCTCATTGCCTGAAAGTCCGACATGTCCTGGAACCCAGCAAAAAATGATGTGATAAAACTGATTTTGTAGTTGGTGAACTTTAGTTAAAATATTGTCAATCAAAGGATGATCATTCGTTGTAGATTCCATAACTTGCAGGCATGATTTAGAGTCTGTAAAAATGATGGATTTCTTTTGTTGGGCATTTTCTGTATACTCCAATGCTAAAAGTAAAGCGCGGGCTTCAGCTGTGAATATGGAGCATTCTTTAGGCAGACTGATTTCTTGAGCCCAGTAAGCTACAAACACAAATTAGATGTCATTAGAAAGAAGACGCTTTGTCTTCTTCATGCTCAAAAATTTCAGAAAAAGTCAGAATTATTCGCCCTCCTGTGAATTCTTTTTCTTTTTTTAAATGATGTTGAACAGATTCAGGAAATTTTCACAGTATTTCCTATAATATTTTTTCTTCTGGAGAAAGTCTTATTTGTTTTATTTCGGCTAGAATAAAAGCAGTTTTTAATTTTTTAAACACCATTTTAAGGTCAAAGTTATCATCCCCTTAAGCAATATTAGTTTTGGATAGTCTACAGAACAAACCACTGTTATACAATGACTTGCCTAATTAGCCTAACTTTACCCTAATTACCCTAGTGAAGCCTTTAAATGTCACTTTAAGCTGTATAGAAGTGTCTTGAAGAATATCTAGTCTAATATTATTTACTGTCATCATGACAAAGAGAAAATAAATCAGTTATTAGAGATGAGTTATTAAAACTATTATGATTAGAAATGTGTTGAAAACGCCAACAACAGGCGCTATGGCATAATCACGCCACTACAATATTAAGCTCCTTCTCCTCGTTTTGCGGGTTCTCCTGCGTCAAACGTGCAAAAACGCTCAATTTGTGCCTCTTCATTCGCACAAATCGTGCTGCTGGATGTCTATTTGTGCCTTTGCGTTGACTTAACATATAAATCCCTCACGCTTAATATATCGTCCGTGTCTAGTGTGAACGTAGTACTTCAATTAACAAATAATGTTTTACATTTTTAGACAGAAGTTACACTTGCACTAAAATAGTAATAAAAAATTAATTAAAGAAATTTAATTTTTTATCTAACCTGTAACTAAATATGCACTAAATATGTAAAAATTATGTTAAATTACATAGTTTTTCTCCAATATTTTTATACTTTGAATCAATGAAAAAATTGTGTATTTACTTGTCATTTAATTATAGATTTTTAAAATACTTTTATATTTCACATCATTTCAGAAAATACGTTTACGTTTTATACATTCAGTACATTGTGAGTTCCCCTAAGTTACATAAATGTTTATAATATATAATATTAATTACATTAATAAAATTATATTTTTATATGAAAAAGGCGATTGAATTTTTAAATTGAAGCATGCTTTTTCAATCATTTTCCACCTAAATGTATTCCTTTCATGCTTTCAGATCAATATTTTAAATCAGCTGCTTAAAGAACTAAAGAAAATCCACACAATCACACTGATCTAAACATATATACAGGTATACAGTTGAAGTCAGAATTATTAGCCCAAATGTTGAAAACTCTCAAATATTTCCCAAATGATGTTGAACAGATTCAGGAGTTTTTCACAGTATTTCCTATAATATTTTTTCTTCTGGAGAAAGTCTTATTTGATTTATTTCGGCTGGAATAAAAGCAGCTTTTAATTTTTTTAAAAAGCATTTTAAGGTCAATATTATTAGCCCCCTTAAGCAATATTTGTTTAATAGTCTACAGAACAAACCACTGTTATACAATGACTATTTACCCTAACTAACTTAATTAACCTAGTTAAGCCTTTAAATGTCTCTTTAAGCTGTAGAAGTGTCTTGAAGAATATCTAGTCTAATATTAATTACTGTCATCATGACAAAGAGAAAATAAATCAGTTATTAGAGATGAGTTATTAAATCTATTATGATTAGAAATGTGTTGAAGAAATCTGCTCTCCATTAAACAGAAATTTGGGAAACAAAATATATGCAGGCGGGCGAATAATTCTGGCTTGAGCTGTATATTATGCATTCATTGCAGCATCAGCACATTGTTTTTGAAGAGACCTGTTGAAGATACTGAAAGCTCATTGCGGTTTGGCAGGTATATCTGTAAACCCAGCGACAGACGGAAAGACAGACTTGACTTAATTGATCCCCGAAGGGAAGTTCAGTTTAAGCCAGCGCAGAGCAGTTTTAGACGTGTCACTTCCTGCGCTTTGACCTGATCTGCTGCAGGTTTAATCTCAGAGGACAGACGATACTGAAGCTGAGTTTGCTGCTTAGGTCTGTCTGACAGCGACTCTAAATGTCCATCACACTAAATGAGCGCGTCAGTGACAGACAAACCTGCAAGCGGATCAGGAGAGATTGGGAGCTAATGACACTATCTGACAAAAGTCTTGTCGCCTATCCAAGTTTTAGGAACAGCAAATAATAAGTTGACTTCTAGTTGATGATTTGGTATTAGAAGTGGCTTTTATGAAAAGCAAAGGCCTTTAGATTACACTTATTTGAGCACAATAAAATATGATCATGCCTTGATGTTGAATGATTTAATGAGGACAGTAAGCTCTGACTCTGCTCAGACTAAAGTCTCATCACTGAACAGAAATAATGTCCAGTATAGAGTATAAAGTCCTGCTGCAGTGGAGACAGAATGAATATTGTGTCTGACTCCATCATGAGCTTGGAGGACTGCATCCATACATCTCTGACATGACTCAAATCACTGATTAATAAAGTCATCTGGAATGCCAAAGAAAGCGTTCAGCAGGACTCCCAGAGCTCATCAAGAGTCTTTGTGTTCATCTTTAACACCTCCTCCTTCATCTTACCCCAGACATGCTCAATAATGTTCATTTCTGGTGACTGGGCTGGCCAATCCTATAAATAATAACAATAAATGTTGCTGCAAGGTAACTAGAACAAAACAAAGTGACATTTTTAAGTCATTTTAGACTTTTAAAGTATCACACAGGATCCTTAGCAGGACATATTTGCATATGTAGATGTGTTTTTAATTGTTAAGCACCAACATGAAAGAAATACTATAGTAATTTGCTAGTAAATAATACAATAGGGGTTTTAAACCGTACTATAGTAGCTATATAGTAAAAATGCTACAGCATACTATAGTTTTAACTAATACTGTAGAACAAGTGTTTAAACAGTGCTGTAAATAAACTGATAATGTAGTTTAATATTGGGTGATTTGTTTGAATTAGTATATTTATATTACCACAGCGGGCGACGCAGTGGCGCAGTAGGTCGTGCTGTCACCTCACAGCAAGAAGGTCGCTGGTTCGATCGCTCAGTTGGCGTTTCTGTGTGGAGTTTGCATGTTCTCCCTGCGTTCGCGTGGGTTTCCTCCGGGTGCTCCGGTTTCCCCCACAGTCCAAAGACATGCGGTACAGGTGAATTGGGTAGGCTAAATTGTCAGTAGAGTGTAATTGTGTGTGTGTGAATGTGTGTGTGGATGTTTCCCGAAGATGGGTTGCGGCTGAAAGGGCATCCGCTGCTTAAAAATGTGCTGGATAAGTTGGCGGTTCATTCCGCTGTGGCGACCCCACATTAATAAAGGGACTAAGCCGACAAGAAAATGAATGAATGAATGAATATTACCACAGCAGCTGTACAATTACTATCATTTAAGTCCTTCACTTTAGTACAGCGGAAAAACACTATAGTATTTTGTAGTACATGTGATGTGCAGTAAAATTGCACCTCATTGTACTACATTTTTTAATTGTTCATGGCTATTTTGATTATTTTAAACCCTGAACATCCACTCATCCTGCTGAACACAGAAGAAGATATTTTGAAGAATGCTGAAAACCTAGAAATATTAGTTTTTTCTATTATGAAAGTCACTGGTTTTCAGCTTTCCTCAAAATATTTGCTTTTAAGAAACTTAACCACTGAGTAAACAGTGAGTATATTTCAGTTTTTGTGGCGAGCTGTTCCTTTAGGAGCTGTTTAGTCATTGATGTATCAATAATATGACCAGGTTCATGTCAGTGCTTTTAATCGGTCTCCGAGTGCACTGTGGTTTTCAGATCTTCACACTTTCACAGTCATGATGTTACCGTGAGAAGTGTGCCATCCTGATGTCATTGAGTTTGGTGTCTGGTTTTGTTGACAGCCTCGCGCCCTCGTGCTGGAGGTCACGCCGTGTGTTGAATTGCAACTGGAAACTCTGGACGATGCGTACTTTCCATTTATAAAGACGCCCAGCCGCGTGTACAAACTCCAGCAAGGTGGAAGTTTGTTGTGGTTTTTGCACATGCCGTTCCTACCGGGATTTAAGTTCATTTGTTGGCTGTTTGCTATGATTTTGTTTATATATTTGGCTAGTGACGTCTGAGATTTTTGATAGAGCTCATGGATTAATGACTTGCTTCACCATGCTTCGTTTACAAGTTGTAATCCGCCTGTTAATAAGCTGTCAGTAGTTTTCAAGTTATGCATTTTTGCTTGTTACACCTGGCTCAAAGATGCAACATTCCTTCCCAATAACAGAATAATTCAATTGATATGAATTAAACATGCTCAAAATGGGAATATGGCATGAAACGTTTGTAAATAAAGCAGCGTTTCCATCCAATACGAAAACAAAAGAGAACCATATGGTCACTTCCTGATAAACTGATATCAGACAGAACAGTGTAGTTTCCAACCCAACCTTATTATTGATACATACCCCTGTATATATTTCAGGAGAGCGCCAAAATACGTCCCAGGAGCTACGTTTACTCGAAGCTTTTTTTTTTGCGAATCCAACAGAGGCCGCTGTGTACGCTTTTTCAGATCTTAAATTTCTCTCGCAAGTAGGGTTGTAACGGTATGAATTTTTTACGGTATGATAATCGTCTAAAACAATACCACGGTTTGACGGTTTCGCGGTATACGGTATGTTACAAATGTTACAAAATAATAGAACAGTGAAGCAAATTTGACTTTTTCCAAAAAATATATTTTCAGTTACTATAAACAACACCACTTACAAAGAACAAATAAAAAAATAAGAAAATAATAAATAATGTGTCAAAGTCCAAATAAACATGGTGCAAATCCTCAGTAAAAAAATAGATATAAATATTTACTATCCTATAAATAGTTACATAACGAAACTAGATTCAATATGGAACATCCTTAGGTTTATGTGCCATCATGGATATGGTTGTCTATGGATATGGATATGGTTGTCTGCAATGCAGACAAACAGCTGCACCTTCATTTGCGTCTTTTGAAAACAGCAAGAGCAGCAGTTCGTCTTTGCTGCGTCACTGTTTTGTCATGTTTCTGTGCATGCAAAAGTACTTAGTATGAGAATTATTTCATGCAAAACTTTTTTTTTTGCGTTTTATTTAGCCGCGCATAAATGTATGCCTATCTCTCATTCCGTGTTGTTCAAAAAGCTCAGTGTTGGTCCACAAACAAAAGTGAAACCTATGCTTATTGGTTGTGATATATCGAGTTTGAACCAATCTGGGCATGGAGGAGGGACAATGCATCAATGTATCATGTCTGGTTTGTCCGGAGACACAGTGACGAGCGTTTCTTTGTCAAATCAGCGTTGTCAAATTTTGATGACGTAACTGCACTGATTCCGGAGCCTCTGAAAGTCCGCGAATGTTATGTGATACAGCACTGGAAAGCTGAGATTCTCTTCTTTATGCCAATCTTTGAATTGTATGAATCGGATCAGCGGATCAAAAGTTATTAAACATTTAAGAGCAATACTTATTTTTAGCCGCGGGTGGCTGTCTCGGTCTTTAAGGGTTAAAACCGTTGATATGCAATTGTTCATGGTATGATAATAGTGCACGTTCAAATCGTGGTAGACCGTCATACCGGTATATTGTTACAACCCTACTCGCAAGTGCCATTCATGCCTGCTGTTTTCGCGTAAATCCACCAGAGGCTGCTGTCGACGGATTGACCAGCAGATTTCCCTACCCACTCCCGTCTCTAAACCCAACCGTTAGTGTTTTCAAAAGCAATCCAGACATAGAGCCCTCGTCTGATTTTAATCACGTTTTCATATTTTACCACGTTCTCACCCAGTTATTTACTTTCTAACTACATTTACCCAGTTGTTTAACCGTTCTTTGCCTACTAGTAGGCTCAGAAGGCATCATCCATCAACACGGTTATTCATGTAACTGGGAGTTTGAGGCTGTGTTAGAATCCATGTGCAGAAGTTTATTAAAGGGGTTAGGCAAAGACATCAACGAGAAAACAGGCTGAGAGTCGGCAACATACAAGCAGTTCAATCCAAACACAGGAGCAAATCCAGACGACGAACTATAAGAGCAGGCAGAAGTTCAGTAACTCAACAATCAGTTCAAGATCAAGAGGGCAGAGACAGAGAACGACTGTGAGCAAGGCAGGCAGGGTCATACACAGGATAGCGGTCATGGAACAACGCTTGGTAAGGCAGGTAAACTGGCAATAGAGTGGAGTAGCTATGACGTCACTTTGTAGGCTAATCGGCTGCTAGCATAAAGCTGGTTCCCTTGTGAAAATCCCTATAGGATTTTCCCATAGGCTTTTTTCGAAGATGGCAAATAATAAGCTGTGTGTTCAAACACTGTTCATTACACTTACACGTTTTGTCCTGTCGGATAATCCTCACACAAAAATATAACTTTGAACACTTTTGGATCTTAAATACAAACGCAAGAATTGAAAAGCTAACATTAGGCTATAAATGGACTACAGAGCCCTCGGGGAGCTCCTCTGTGACGTCAGCACTGCCCTGCTACAGACAACTTATCTAGCTTATTATTAGTAATAATGTCCATGACAGAGTAAATCTCTCTGTTTATTATGTTATAATCAGGGCCGGAGCAAGCTGATTTGCCGCTCTAGGTAAAGGACGGTCATGCCGCCCTCAACCGCAACCCTCTCTATTCTGCCGCCCTAGACGCGGATATAATGAAGGGCGTGGGTGGTGAGGGTAGTGTCGGGGACGCGGATATAACTGAGGGCGCAGTGGTAAGGGTAGTGTCGCGGACGCCACCGTCTCTATTCTGCCGCCCTAGACGCGGATATAACTGAGGGCGCGGGTGGTGAGGGTAGTGTCAGGGACGCGGATATAACTGAGGGCGCGGGTGGTGAGGGTAGTGTCAGGGACACGGATATAACTGAGGGCGCGTGTGGTGAGGGTAGTGTCAGGGACGCGGATATAACTGAGGGCGCGGTGGTAAGGGTAGTGTCGCGGACGCCGCCGTCTCTATTCTGCCACCCTAGATGCGGATATAACTGAGGGCGTGGGTGGTGAGGGTAGTGTCAGGGACGCGGATATAACTGAGGGCGCGGGTGGTGAGGGTAGTGTCAGGGGCGCGGGTGGTGAGGGTAGTGTCAGGGACGTGGATATAACTGAGGGCGCGAGTGGTGAGGGTAGTGTCAGGGACGCGGATATAACTGAGGGCGCGGTGGTAAGGGTAGTGTCGCGGACGCCGCCGTCTCTATTCTGCCACCCTAGATGCGGATATAACTGAGGGCGTGGGTGGTGAGGGTAGTGTCAGGGGCGCGGGTGGTGAGGGTAGTGTCAGGGACGCGGATATAACTGAGGGCGTGGGTGGTGAGGGTAGTGTCAGGGACGCGGGTGGTGAGGGTAGTGTCAGGGACGCGGATATAACTGAGGGCGCGAGTGGTGAGGGTAGTGTCAGGGACGCGGATATAACTGAGGGCGCGGGTGGTGAGGGTAGTGTGGCGGACGCCGCTCTCTCTATTCTGCTGACCTAGGCAGCCGCCTAGGTCGCCTCTATGGACGCGCCAGCCCTGATTATAATCCACGCTATATAAAATAAACAAATAAATACGCAAACACACATAGACCTATGTGCCTTTTGGATCGTTTTTACGTGGGAAATACGTCTGTTTTGCTTTACGGTTGTTCTAAAAGTTTTAAAACTGTGTGTATAAATCTGCCTACAGTATTATAATCAGACATGTTTAAATAAGTGTATCGCTCACGTGCACACAGCCTGCGTACCTTAACAGACGACAGAAAAGAGGCGTGAGGAGGAACAAGTCTATCAAAGTTCCATCATCATGGAAACAGAGCAACATTCAATATTCCTTTTTTTTGTCACGAAGTACAGCGAAAAGTAGCCCATACAGTCACATCTGAATTCCCAATTAGAATAATACAACAAACTATAAAACACTATTCATGAAAATACCATAGACTGTAAAAAATACCTAAATTACAGACAAATTTAAATGCCCAACACAAGCGAGCTGAGTGCGCTTCAGACCAGATCAGCTCGATGACGTATAATGTCTCCGACACTGCCTGTAGTCCCATTTAGCAACTTGATAGCAACCGTCTTTTTAAAGAAGCGTAACCGATTTAAAAATTCAAGAGTGTGCTGTAACTGATGAGTTTTATGTCGTAGAACAAAACATGAAAGTATCTTGAGTTTGTGTTCGCCACAAACCTTATTTAAGCGATTTTACTGAAACCCCATTCAAAAAACCAATTGACTTTGGGACGAGCGAAGCGGAACTGCTAAAATGCTAACTCGCTTCCGGGTTTTTGCATACAAATTGACGTCATAGTTCCTCCATTTTATCCACTTGTTAAGTGTGACGTCAAGCGAAGCGGCTTCCAGGTCTAAGTGCTCTATTCAACTGAATGGGGAGACTCATGAAATAGTAATAATAAACGTTTATAAAGCGATTTAATGCTTTCGAAAATCACGATCGCAACATATATGTCCATGCCTAATATCCGATGGCCAGAAAGTGATTATTTTTTATAAATTGTTAAATTTTTGGTATTTGATATGCAGCAAGCTCAGAGATTGTTGTGTACACTATGATTTCATATAAAATTAACTTTAATGTGTGATAGGAATAAAACGTGATCATAAACGAATGATTTCTCCACTCAAATGAATGGCGGCTTGGACCCGGAAACAGTATTAAATACGTCACAAACACGTCACCACTTAACATGGGATACTTCGCAAGGCAGCATGGCCTGAGCTTAAATACGGCACAAACAGGAAGTGACTGCAGAGGGAGCGGAGCTGAGTTGGTAGCCGGGCAAGGGCTCCCTCTACTGGTGTGGCGTTACAATTCAACTATACTAATAGATCCAGATCTGTTTTTACATTACTGTAACTGTTTTATTATGTTTATCATTACTGTCACTGTTTTACGTTTCTGTACTGTGATGTGTTTGGGGTAGGTGTAGACATTAATAAAATACAATTAAAGGTAAATTTAATAAATAGTAGCTGATTAACCATGTGGAAGGATGATAACAGCCTTCTCAGCCTACCAGTAGGCGCAGAAGGCCACTACTGGCACATATCTGTCAGCTGATAACCACTGATAACGTCCATTTAATCGAGTGATAACATCGGCTGATAAGTCACTTTGTTATAACTGCAGAGTTGAATTTCCAACACCAAAAGTCACCAGAGCAGGGGCTTAACGTCCCATAATGCAATTCAAAAGCGTAAATAAACGGGAAGCACTTGTGAATCACAGAAGAAGGAAACTGTTCATTAATATATATTGTTTTTACAGTGTACAGTAATTTAGAATAATTACTAAACTGCAACAATTACATAATATTAGATGTCAGATTTCCCATGCAGAAACATCGTCAAATCATATATGAATGTGCATTATAAACAATTACAGCTGTTTATACGCTCACATTACGCATGTGAGGAAAGTGTTTTAGGAGCATGCACTGATCCGGAATGGAAACGAGCCCAACACCGGCCCTTAGGAACTGTACATGCCATTTCACTGCACTGTCCCGCCTGATAAATAAATAGAGCACACATGAACTTCAGACGGCCGCTGGGTCACATTGGAAATGCCCTGGAGTTTGGCCCGTGACCTCTGACCTGTTGGCTGGCCTCAGAGTGGACAGCAGGAACAGTGTGTTCTGGCACAGTCCGGTGCGCCGTGTTTAGTAGCTTGTCATCACGAGAGTGTGTAGGTGTTGAACATTGAGCGGCACGCATTCAACACGCTCTGCTTACATGCTGGACATCAGATTGCCGGAATTTCATTTAATGCATGTAAGCAATTAGTGTTGAAGTGCTGTTTGGTGTGTGTGTGTGTGTTTATACAGTTGAAGTCTGAATTATCCGCCCCCCTTTTAATTTAATCATTTTTTTTTAAATATTTCCCAAATGATGTTTAACAGAGCAAGGAAATTTTCACAGTATGTCTGACAATATTTTTTCTTCTGGAGAAAGTCTCATTTGTTTTATTTCGGCTAGAATAAAAGCAGTTTTTATTTTTTTAAAAGCCATTTTAATGTCAAAATTATTAGCCCCTTTAAGCTAATTTTTTTTTCTGATAGTGGACAGAACAAACCATCGTTATACAATGATTTGCCTAATTAACCTGCCTAGTTAACCTAATTAACCTAGTTAAGCCTTTAAATGTCACTTTAAGCTGTATAGAAGTGTCTTGAAGAATATCTAGTCTAATATTATTTACTGTCATCATGTCGAAGATAAAATAAATCATATTAGAAATGAGTTTTTAAAACTATTATGATTAGAAATGTGTTAAAAAAAATTTCTCTCTGTTTTTTTTTTATGCAAGAAACATCTCATGGATGCATTTGGGACACATCATCAGTGATGTATCCTGGGATCATTGAGTGTTTCGGGTCTCTCAACATCATACACTCTCTGTTTTATAAAATGTTAAATACTTTGTTAGAGAAATGCACAGTACTAAATATACAGGGTAAAAATATATGATAAATGTTTTTGCCCAGAAAAAAACAAACAAACATGTATATTAACCCTCTTAATGGTCATGTGATGTAGTAGACACTTTTTAAATGTGCATTTAAATTTTTAAATGTGGGCCGGCGAGTTTTTTTTTGTTTTTTTTTTAAATATGTATTGTTTTTAAGTGCAGACAGCTTTTATCTCTTGCTAGATGCTATTATGATGATGATAATAAAAATAATAATAATAATAAATGTTAAGCATTTGGCCCAATCGGCACTTGCCGCCTGGTTTCAAGATCGGCCGACCCAATCCGAGGTTACCTGGACATAATCAAAATTTGTTAAGAATGTCATTTTATTACACCATCTGTACACCAAAATAAATAGTGAATGTGCGTGTGTCGGTGTGGTAATTTGTGTGGCTACAGTGCCAGGGCTGAGTTTTCGCCCCTGGTAGTAGCTCTCACTTGTATCGTGTGGTGAATGCTCAAAATAGAGCTAGCGGTATGCGGATAATGAAGCTTTACACCTATTAGATATTTACTAAGTCTCTTTTTGGCTTGCAGGTTTAGCCGGCCTGTTTTGTTCCCTAATTTTCTTTCTGTGTCAGACAGACGCAGCACAGACGCTTAGATAAGGCTATTCTGGGTGAACTTAACCATATTTACTGCTGATAACAAATATTGCAAGGGATGAAAGACGACCCAGAGCCTTTGCAGGACAAGATATGATTAGTTGTGCGTCAGTCAAATTGATTTAAACGAGATGATACTTGGATTTATAGGTTTTGTGGTTTGAAAAACTGAGTGTCTGTCGTTTATCTTATCTAAAGCTACAGCAAATACAAGTCATTTTTGGTTAGTTGGAACTTGTATTAACGCTAAAATTACATTTCAATGTATGCTTAAAAACTTATTAAAATAAATAGAGGCCAAATAGACATTAAAAAAACCTACTTAACATGACAAAAGAAAGTTCATTAAGTCTCTTGACTAACATAATACACTCATTGGCCACTTTATTAGGTACACCTTACTAGTACCAGGGTAAACCTCCTTTTGCCTTCAGATCTGCCTTAATCCTTCGTGGCATAGATTCAGCAGTGTACTGGAAATATTCCTCAGAGATTTTACTCCATTAATGCTTGAAATCTCTTTGTCAGGCTGATGTGTGACTGGCGCCCGGCCCCTGTCCGCCAGCATGGTAGACATGGAGAATCGCTACCGTCCTCCGTCTCCGCTGGACGACTCTGTGCTGGACAGTGCGCTGTTCGTCAGGGGAATGGAGGAGCTGCGGGACATCTCTCAGTCCATGGATGAAGACGCTCTCAGCAGCTTCGAGATGACCGAGAACCAGTCCGGTCTGGGCTCTGGATCCGAGAGCTCCACCGTGCTGGGTACGCAGATGCTCACACGCAAATACACACATTTTGCTTCTGTGTTTTAAGATTTGAGTGCGAGGCACCAGGTAATATACCGGGGCGGCCCGCCCATGTAAAGTCTGTGTGGGAAGCACATACAGCAAGCCTGTTCCTGGAGAACCACCTTCCTGCAGATTTCAGTTGCAACCCATAGATATATACACTAGATATCGCATAGGGACCCTGAGCATGCGTCAATAGCGCCGCCATATTTGTACAGTGCTCCCAGGACAAACGTCATTCAACCGCACTAGTCAAGACAGTGTTATTACGTGAAGATGCAGGACTTTAGCGCTGTCTACGGTGTAGTAACAAGCAAACAAAGACAACAAAGCACAAAGGCAGAACATTTCATAGGTAATATTAAGTTTTTTTCTGTTTTTGTATGTTCTGAACTTTTGTGCTAATCAGGTCACGTTATTGATGATAACAGTCACTTACAGCATTCACCATACGGCAAAGCAGCTCCAACTCGCACTAAACACTCGGCTTATGCTAGTTTTGTTGAATAAAATCAGCAAACAATGCAAAAGAAATATGACAACGAGATGCTGCGCTGCCAGAAACTTTATTATTGTCGGCTAACGTTAGTGAAGGAGTCGTCGGGGGATTCATTCACAAACGAATCGCTCCCTCCGTCAGTATGAGAGGTGAAAGCAGGAGAGGAGCTGTGTTTCAGGACATGATTAGATCAAATTTAACAGGGAGGGTGAATAGAACATTTCTGTACACACAAACACAAGCTTTTTATCAGGAATGCCCGTGCGGTCACTGATCCATCAATGTAGAAAAGTGATGTAAAATTAAAATTTTCGTAATTAGAAAAAAAAAATTACACACTAACATCCAGGAAAACTCCCGATCACAGATATATGTGTATATGTGTATATCTCTGGCTTTGGATGCCCATAGCCCTCCACTGTACCTTGGTCCCGCATTCATTTCAAAGGAGCGCTACCCTGTACCAAGATGGCGGCGCTATTGACGCATTCCGTCCAATAGACAACAATAGGCAAGGCGACATCTAATGTATATATCTATGGTTGCAACCCATATCAAACACACCTGAACCAAATAATTAGGACCTGAACACCACCTGATAATTACAGGCAGGTGTGTTTGATATGGGTTGCAACTGAAATCAGCAGAAAGGTGGCTCTCCAGGAGCAGGGTTGGCCACCCCTGACATACAGTACACATAGACAGCATTTAAGATTGAAGTGTCGTCATTAATGTGATATTGTCTGTCCGTATAAACATAAAATAAACAGCAGTTATTTTGACTTTTGCAATATAAACTATTGAAAAATGATATTTTAGTTGATGTTTAGTTTAGTAAATCATGGTAATCAGGGTATTTATTATATTAAATAGTTATTGTTTCATGCTCAGAAGGAAGAAAACATCAATATAATTGCATATTTATGAAGCATCAGACAGGTTTTTCGGTTTCTTCAGTGCATATTCACAAGAGGTTTCAGTCTTAATGTACGTGCAGATAGTTGAGTATCACTCTCCACGTCTGACCTTTACACCTCGTGGTTGAGCGGCGGTGACGTTTTCGACTGGTCATCTGTGGTTCATGCTTCAGGAATGTCTGGCCTAGTCTTCGTCTCTAGAAGCTGAATGGAGTCTATATGAATTTGCATTAATACAAATAAACAAACCTCAAGACCAGTGGAGATTTCAGAATCTCTCAATCTTTCACCATTTAATAACTAACCATAATGATGATGAGGACGGTTGAGGTTGAAACTGTATGAAGGAGGAAATGACATCATGGAAAGGTTTTGTTTTGCTGTAGCTGAGCAGGTTTCTAAAAGCAGCTTAGGCTTAATGTTTTGGCTGAAATGCGAAGACTTTGTGGTATTTTAGTAATTAGGAGATGACTATAGCAACTTTTATTTCTGGAATTCTCTCTCTGCGTGTGTGCGTGCATGTCTATAGGTGGATCTATATGAGATCGGGTTCTAGATTACTTATGTTGAATGACCCTGACATTGGTAATCACATTCTAGATCATTTTTTGTGTGAACATTTGTTTTGCTGAATGACATATTTCTCAAGAACTTTTTTTTTTTTTTACTTAAGAGCGTATTTTTTACTACACTCACTGGCCACTTTATTAGGTACACCTGTCCAACTGCTCGTTAACGCAAATTTCTAATCAGACAATCACATGGCAGCAACTCAATGCATTTAGGCATGGTCAAGACGATCTGCTGCAGTTCAAACTGAGCATCAGAATGGGGATTAAAGGTGACTTTTAACGTGGCATGGTTGCTGGTGCCAGACAGCTGCTCTGAGTATTTCAGAAACTGCTGATCTACTGGGATTTTCACGCACAACCATCTCTAGGGTGTACAGAGAATGGTCTAACAAAGAGGAAATATCCAGTGAGCGGCAGTTCTGTGGGCACAAATGCCTTGCTGATGAGGTCAGAGGAGAATGGCCAGACTGGTTCCAGGTGATAGAAAGGCAACAGTGACTCAAATAAGCACTCGTTACAACCGAGCTCTGCAGAAGAGCATCTCTGTACACACAACACGTCCAACCTTGAGACGGATGGGCTACAGCAGCAGAAGACCACACTTTGGGACCATTAGCAGCACCAATTGAGCATCGTGTCAACGCCACAGCCTACCTGAGTATTGCTGCTGACCATGTCCATCCCTTTATGACCACAGTCATCTTCTGATGGCTACTTCCAGCAGGATAATGCACCATGTTATAAAGCGTTAATGAATCTGGTTTCTTGAACATGACAATGAGTTCACTGTACTCAAATGGCCTCCACAGTCGCCAGATCTCAATCCAATAGAGCAGCTTTGGGATGTGGTGGAACGGGAGATTGGCATCATGGATGTGCAGCCGACAAATCTGCGTGATGCTATCATGTCAATATGAAGTAAAATATTTCCAGTATCTTGTTGAATCAATGCCATGAAGCATTAAGGAAAAAGGTGGTCCAACCCGGTACTATTAAGGTGTACCTAATAAAGTGGCCGGTGAGTGTATATCATTTATGCATGTCCATCGAAACAAATGTACACACTTAAATAAGCGTAATTCAAAAAAACAAAAACAAATGAATGACCGACTTCTTATTTTCTCGATCATTAGAAGTGGGGCAACTTTTTTTTAATTGAATGACACCGGCTTGCTAATAGTTCTAGATTATTTAAGCGTGTGCTTGTTTTATTTTTGTGTCTTTGTTCTGTGGTGCAGATGCTCTGACCCCTGCGTCCAGCCCGTCGTCAGGTGTGTACGGTTGCCCGGTGGGTCAGGACGAGTTCACCTCCACCTCTCTGAATCTGGAGTGTCGTGTGTGTTCGGATCGGGCATCAGGATACCACTATGGCGTTCATGCATGTGAGGGCTGCAAGGTAAGAGTGTGCTTATTATTAATTCATTATTACAATTCGGTTCCACTAAAGTGTATTTGTATAGCGCTTTTTTCAATAATTATAGTTTCAAAGCAGCTTTACAATACATTATGGTAATTCTGATTAGGTTAAGGTTATTAATTAGCATAACTTACCATTATTAGGGATTATACATTTTATTTACTCTGCCATCTGAATGCATCACACAACTGAAGCTGCAACAATATTTGATTCTTAATTATGACTTAAAGCTGAGTGAATTGCTTCTGGTTCAAGCAAAAACTACTATTTTTATTAATAATAATATCATATAATAATTACTATTATTATAATATTATTAAAAATTACTTTGAATAAATAAGTGCATGGATTAGCATAACATCAAATACTGAATATAGTTATTAAATGCAGCAAATAATACTAAAATACAAATAATATTTGTACAAATTATATATAAATAAATAATTATTGTGTGCTATAAAAAAGTGCAAACCTTTGAATAATATATATATATATATGCAAATCAGAATGAATGGCTTCTGGGGACGGGTTGATTTATTCTCAAGTAATTGATTGGCTGCAGGCACATGCACCCATAGGGCTCAACCTGTGTAGTGCACATGCCCCCACCCCCTCACCCTATTGGTTCGCGTCAAATCCTGCACATGCCCCTTGGATAGTCTCTGCACGTGGCTGATTGGCTGGTTGGTTTGGTGCTGTTTGCTATTGGTGGATCACACATGATTGACAGGTTGATTGACAGATTAGATAGGAGATTTGGCTGAAGATGTATTTTACTTAAAACATGTGTATATCAGGGCCGGAGTGGGACTCTTTTTCAGCCCTGGAGTTTCAAGCCTTAGACCGGCCCACCTCAGTTCACCACTGACTATATTAAAATAAGGTCATTTCCAATTCAGTTTCTAATTACACTACCACGTCTTTTTTTTGAGAAAACAGCTGCTTCAGAACTTCAAATGTTCAACAACCCTTACAGTATTATATGTCTTAACAATAAAAATGAAAAAAAAAAAAAGTTACTCAGGCGAGGACCGAACCCGGGTTGGCGGTGTCATAACCTAACGTGCTAACCACTTTACCACAACAGCTGTACATTGAGAGGTGACTTATCTGCTTACATCTATCTTATCTACTTATATTGTTCACGAGGCTACGAGAAAATGGATAAAAAGAGCAGAGCTGCGGTAAAATAATGAATAAGAAGGCTGTGGTCAAGTAAATAAATAAATTATTTTTAAAAGTGTGACTGCTGTGCTGAGAGCAACAGATTCTGGAGCTAGGGACACCGGCCCTCGCGGCAAAAAAACCGACAGGCCCACCGGGACTTCTCCCGGTCCTCCCGATTAGCCAATCCGGGCCTGGTGTATATCTATGAAGTACAGATGCTTTTTTACACAGAATATCTTTGAATATCTTCTTGCACACTTTTTATTGGCTCTGAGCAGAACACTAGTCTTTCAGAGGTCATTGAGGATGTTTTGTGTCTGAAGGAACATCTGCGGACTGATGCGCTAGTCATAATAGTGTTAGAAGGGGCAACACAAAAGGCTGGATGTGTTTTTATTACTGTGTTTAGTTTCCTTTTGTTGGCTCATAGCTATATTAAACCAAAGACCAGAAAGACCCTTGTGTGGTTTTAATGAATTCATTTTGAAGTATTTTTTTTTTATTTGTCTTCAGAGCTTTTGTATTCATTAATAACTGTTTTAGTATTACATTGTATTTTAAAATAAAATAAATATTAAACATAATTTTAAATAATTAGACTAAAAGCTGTTTAATATTACGCATATTGGTTTGTGAAAATGAAATTGTTTTAAAGGGATTTTTGGGGTGTTGTCTTCAGAGATCCGCTGTTTTTTTTAAGGACTATCTTTGATTTAAAAATAAATAAAAAATAGGCAAATATGGTTTAATAATACATATATTGGTATATAAAAAAATATTAATTTGTAAGCATTTTAGAGAGATTTTAAAGAGAAGTTTTAATACTTTTCTTTTAATATTTCAGTGTCAATCCTCTCCAACCATAAAACATATTAAAATGGAAATTTGAAAGAATACTAGATGGGTTATTGATCATGTCTAATGTTTTTTATGGCAATTTTTGTCATTTTTATTTATTTTTATGTTAATAAAATGTGGTAAATTATGCCAGAAGCCAAATATCTTATATATTAAATCTGAAGCCAAATAAAAATAAACATTTATATATAAATATAGACACTAAACAATATAAATCGGAGGAAACCAATTGTGACAATCCATTAAAATTTTTTTTTATTATTATTATTTTTAAGGGAATGCAGAGAGAGGCTGATTTATACTTCTGCGTCAAGCGCACGCGTATGCTACGGCGCAGTCTACGCCATCGGCGTCACTGACGTGCACCTCTCAAAATATGTAACTACATGCCCGATGACACGTAGCGCAAGCTCTGTGATTGGTTGGCTTGGTAGTGCTGACGAGTCAGGGCGGGACCGAGAGCCGCGTGTGCGGCATGAGCACGATGAAGCGATTGTTTACAAGTGTGGAGTCCCGTGAAGGAGCTTCGGATGAAAAGTTTTGTTTTGTGTTTACCTCATAGTTGAAGTTGTTGCATGTCCGCCGGTTCCTGCCTCAAAATGAGCGAGTTTGAGCCACTTATACATTCAGGAAGCGTTCAGAATAAACAAAACACCAGCGAAGAAACTCGACACAGAGGAACATTTACACCTCACTGCCAATTAGCGTTTCAAAAGTGTTAATGCAGACCAACAGTAACAACGCGCAGAAGTATAAATGCACAGCTACGCGCGTTGCATGCGCCGTGGGTTACGCCGTTCACTTGACGCAGAAGTATAAACCAGGCTTTACAGTAACACCTGGCTATTGGTGCCGACAATCCAATAAAGTTTTGAGCCAAATTTACATATATTATTTTGCCAAAATTTTAGAGTGTTAGTAAGTAGTAAATCATTTTAAGTTCATTTATCAAGTCAGTATGAGTTCAGTTAAAAGAACGAATGAAGTCCAAATTAATTACTCGCAATTAATTCAGAACTCGTTCATTTCGAGTTTTGCTTAATATTATCAGTTCATGAGTTTGCATAACTTTTTTTGTTGAGTCAAAGTAACCTTTGTTTAAAAATACAATTTAATCTAACTTATTTCATTTAGTATTTTCACAGTTGGCTTTTACTGTATATTTTATCCACATTGAGCTAGCCATGAAATAGCCGTAATGTGCTGGTGTGGCAATAAATAAACAGACTTGCTCTTCCATGTCTTCAGTCAGTGGTAATCTTCTCATTAAAGCTGGAGGTCTTGCGTTCGTGTCCTGAAATCGCCCTCTGCTCCTCGTTTTTCTCCTTTCGAAATGTTGCAGTGTTTCTGGCTCATTCTCAATGGCTCAACATGAGTGAAGCAAGAGCCATTCGTTTTTACTGCACTGAGTCTCGTCTCCATCCTTCGCCAGATTGAGAAATACTGATATTGAGGAGAGAAACGATGAGCTGAGGGCTTATACGGGTTCAGGAGGGGGTTTATTGCCTTTTAGTTCATTTAAGATCATTTAGGATGTTTTAAGTTGCTGAATATGGGTGGCACGTTGGCTCAATGGTTAGCACTGTCACCTCACAGCGAGAAACACTTTGTTTCGAGTCCCGATTGGGCCAGTTGGCAATTCGGTGTGGAGTTTCCCCCACAGTCCAAACACATGCGCTACAGGGGAATTGGATGATCTAAATTGGCCATAGTGACGTCAGAGTAAATGGGTGTTTCCCAGCAATGGGTTGCAGCTGGAAGGGCATCCATTGTGTAAAACACACGTTGGAATAGTCATGGTTTATTCCTCTGTGGAAGGAAACTTAACGAATGAATGAAGATGCTGAACATGCTTAAAGTTAAGACTGGTTTCGACTAAACCTCATTCCTATTTTGTCTCTCTGTCGCCTCCTCTGGAAGTGAGAAGCAGCGTTTTTACAATCGGAAACCCAGACGAACCCGAGGACGAATGAGGACAAACACAACCTGCCAATATGCTGCCAGGGCTATTTCCAGCAGCGCCTGGTTTAGATTGTGTACATAAATTTCTGCCTCTTTTAATAGTGAGCTTCAAATAGAGCAGTACAGTACAGAACAGTACAGATATTTAAAGCAAGCGTTGACCTTACACTGATCTGTGCTGGTTTGTGGTGTTAAGAGTGACCTCAAACTGAATTTCAATAGAGAATGTTAAAAACACAAATGGTCGTCCGGGATTTGAACCTAAGACCTCTCAGGCCCGTTCCAAGAATCATTTTACCAGTAAAGTGCATACTGGATCATATTAGGATTGTCTTCTAAAGATGTTTGCATCTACTAGCACTATATAATAATTGACAATATAAACAGTAAAAAACACAAATCAGGTCCCATCTGAGATTCGAACCCAGGGCTAATTGCATTCAATGCAAGAATCCTATCCCTAAAAAAAGTGCATAATATTAGGATTCTAGTTTAGCTGGTAAAGATGTCCACATCTAATTGCACTTTATGCTATCAACAATAGAGACAGTAAAAAACACAAACGGGGGCTCGTCCGGGATTTGAACCCAAATCGAGAGTCATCCCCCTAGGAGAGGCCATGATATTGTGTTGAAACCATAGCACCTTAGCAACTGTGTAGTAACACTTCTGTTTTTCACATTTTTAGGGTTTCTTCCGTCGGACCATTCGGCTCAAACTGGAGTACGATAAGTGTGAACGCCGCTGTAAGATCCAAAAGAAGAACCGAAACAAGTGCCAATACTGTCGATTTCAGAAGTGCCTGTCCGTGGGCATGTCCCACAATGGTGAGTGTTCATTCACAGCGCGAAACAGACACAGAAAACAGTCCCAACGGGATCATAGTCAGGGTGGTATAGTTACAGCAGGGTTTTTAGGGTGAATTGATCCACCCTGAAGGACGTCAAAACAAGATGTATGTGGAGGTCAGTCCTTCAATAGTGAGAAATATTTCGCTCTGATCTGTATTTTAAATATTAATGTTAATAATAGATACTGGCGACGCAGTGGTGCAGTAGGTAGTGCTGTCGCCTCACAGCAAGAAGGTCGCTGGTTCAAGCCTCGGCTCAGTTGGTGTTTCTGTGTGGAATTGGCATGTTCTCCCTGCATACGCGTGGATTTCCTCCGGGTGCTCCGGTTTCCCCCACAGTCCAAAGACATGCGGTACAGGTGAATTGGGTAGGCTAAATTGTCTGTAGTATGTATGAGTGTGTGTGGATGTTTCCCAGAGATGGGTTGCGGCTGGAAGGGCATAGAGTAAAACAAGTGCTGGATAAGTTGGTGGTTCATTCCGCTGTGGCGACCCCGGATTGATAAAGGGACTAAGCCGAAAAGAAAATGAATGAATGAATAATAGAGACTATAAATATACATTTATATTTATAGTTATTTATATTTATATCTATAACGGTTCATACTATTGTGAATGCATAATCGCACCAGTTAGTCTATGCGAAAGAAGACAACAAAAAAAATCAACACTCTGAAAGTGGGAGATCTTGAGCACCGATAGACTCCGTAATTGTTCACAAGAATGTTTTCTTATAAAATAAGTGTTTGTTTCTACATATATCCTAAAATTAAAATCAAATTACCTGCTGTGTTTGTAGAGTTTGACCTACAAATAGCTAATCAAAGATACTGTATGTCAGAATACACTAAATATCGCACAAAACACTGAAAAGTTGTATACATTTTTATTAATAAATTAGATGTATTTAAATAAATACATACAATTGATCCATTGAAGTTTGTATTTAACTAACATTACCGAAAAAGCTGACCCCTGATCAGATGATCGCACCCTGATCATAGTTGTTTCTCATATAAGCTAGCTAGTTTGTGATCCAAACAAAAAAAGTTAATATTTTTCCGTTGACCAATCATCGGGATAACGTTAACCGATGTTTGATTTTACATTTTTAAGTTTACAAGAGTGGTTTACAAGTGGTAACTTTAGCACTTTATATTTTTTATAATGCAGAAGTTCTTGTTTTTAGCGACACTGGTGGCCATTTGGTGAACTGCAGCGTATCTGTCATCTTTGTATTTATTTACACGTAACATACAGGAGATGAAACTTGAGTCAATGCCCTGATGTGCTCATAATTTACATTATTTGATTCGAAGTTGGAAATGCATTAACAGATTACAGTAAACATTAAGTCCTTTTCTTTTTCCATGCCAAAAAAAGTAGTAAAATATTTTCGTAAAAATATTTCTACATGTTTCACAAACAATCTATTATACAAGCCTTATTAGACAAGCTATTAGATATTAAAATTACAAATAATGCATGACAACTACATATTAATCCTTAATGTGTACATTTTTTAACTCAAACAATGGAAAACGTTAACAAGAATACATTTATGTATTTTAATAATAGTAAAATATTTAGAACACAATTTATAAATAAGTTTGCATCATTTCTTGATTTTCAACATTGTTAAAACATTTTGAGACAAAATGCAAGACAATTTTAGCGTAATTGCATCTATAAACAGGATGGTTTTTTTTCTTTGTAATTTCTTGTCTATAGCTTTAGGCAAATTGAATTACATTAGTAGTATGAACTGCTACAACACTGTTGTGTTTTGTCAACACATTCTCAGCATTTGCATTGATTAAATCTGAAAACACAAATCAGAGACTGAGAATGCAGTATTTCATTTTATTTATGCATTTAGCAAACACACCTATCCAAAGCAACGTCCATTGACGGGGATTGGGAATTGAACCCATGATACTTACATTTTAATTTACATTTACATTTATTTATGTTACATTTACATTTATTTATGTGTTCATTAAAAAGATATTAAAAAGAGTTGAGACATTGCTTGAACAATAATATGCTGCACAGTTAAAGTCAGAATTTTTCGCCCTCCTGTGATTTATTTATTTATTTTTGCATAATCACATGAACTAAACAATTTGGGTGTCTCTTTGTCTTTGAATTATCTGTGCATTGATTTCCTTCAGTTAGGATAAGGGTTAGGTTTAGTTGTATCTTTTTTAAAAATGTCTGTAATACTTTTAAATAAATGAAACTAATTGAAAATGAGCTGATTTACAATGTGTAATGTTTTATATTTTATTTTGGTTAATGATGGTTTGATTATTTGAAATGCACAGTTGGTTTAGGGTTAAGGTTAGGGCTAGGGTTAGGCCATAGACACTATCATTACACTGAGAGAAAAACAATGGAAGTCTATGTATGTATATGTTAGGGTTCAAGGTGTCCAGCTTGGGGCCAAAAGGCATTTTTTACAAGGCCCAGTAACACATCCAGCTGGCTGAACTGCTCGTCTTGCATAGTTTTTTTTTGCCTGATGAAGGCATGTGCTGAAATCGTGCTATGCTCGAAGTTCGTAATCTGAACCAGCGACACTTGAAAACACTGCGAGACGTGACCACACTAACCCCATTACTCACAGAAATGTAGGTTAGCTGCTAAACTTAGCCGCTTTATGGTCCTTTTAATGGAAAAATCGGAATAATTTGTGTTTGGGGAGAGAGAGACTTGTGTTTTTAAAGAAACAGAGATTAGATGTTCCACTTTTGTTCATTATTTAAGCAGTTTATCTTTGAGCATGACATACACCGTAAGCTGATATATATACACCAATGCAATTGGATGCTCACTTTACGTATAGGCATCTGCTTCACACTTGCTCATCCCACTGAAAGTTAAAACCACCTCTCCTGTCTTCATGTTCAACAGCTTATTAAATTAATTGAAATGAAATGGATTGTAATTCTGACAGGTTTCTGAATGGAGGGCTTCAATTAAAGCGGAGGTTATCTAATAAGCGTGATTAGTTGTTTAACTGCAATTAAACATGGGTGCTACAAAGAGATTAGTATTGGCATGCGTGCACTGGAGGTTTACAGGCCAGGACTGTAAGCTTATTAACTGATAGGGATTGTGGCGTCTGCGTTAGGATTGCATTTCAGCGTCTAAAGATGTCAGCACCTACTTACAGCGGAGTCAGTAAAACATAAAGGGGGCTCGTCCGGGATTTGATCCAAAGACTTTATGCATTAAATGCATGAATCAAATCCCCAGAAAAGGTGTTTATGTTAATATTGCATTTTGGCTGATACATATACACTATAGGACAATATAGACAGTAACTAAAAACAAACAAAGGGCTTATCCTGGATTTAAACAAAGGGCCTCTGAAGATCTAGGTGCACTAAATGCTAATGACAACAAAGACTGTAAAAAACACAAATGGGGGCTCGTCCGGGATTTGAACCCAGGACTATTTGCATCCAGGGCAATAATCCTATTCCTAGAGACGTGCATAATATTAGGATTGTATTTCAACATCTACAAATGCCCAAAAAACATAAAAAAATAAATAAATAAATAAATAAAAATAAAAATGCGGGCTTATCTAGGATTTGAACTAAGGGCCTAGTGTATCTAATGCAATAATTTTACCCCTAAAAAAGTGCATACTGTCTAAAGTCAGGATTGCATTTTGACTACTGAAGATTTCTGCATCTAGGTGCACTATATGCTATTAAAAAAAAACAACACACAAATGGAGGCTCGTCCGGGATTTGAACCCAGGACCTTTTGCATCCAGGGCAATAATCCTATTCCTAGAGACGTGCATAATATTAGGATTGTATTTCAACTTCTACAAATGTCCACATCTGAGAACACTATATGCTCTCAAAAAAAGATACAGTAAAAAACACAAATAGGGGCTCATCCGGGATTTAAACAAAGGACTTCACGCATTAAAAGCATGAATCAAATCCCTAAAAAAAGTGTTTTCTATTAATATTGCAGTTTGGCTGATAAAGATGTGTGCATCTAAGTGCACTGTATGCTATTGACAATATAGACAGTGACAAAAAAACAAATGAGGGCTTTTCTAGGATTTGAACTAACGGCCTCGCGTATCTAATGCAAGAATTTTAACCCCAAAAAAGTGCATACTGGCTAAAATTAGGATTGCATTTTGACTACTGAAGATTTCTGCATCTAGGTGCACTATATGCTATTAACAATAATAAAAAAAAACACAAATGGGGGCTCGTCCGGGATTTGAACCCAGAGCCTCTCACATCCAGTGCGATAATCCTATTCCTAGAGAAGTACATAATATTATGGTTGTATTTTAACATCTAAAAAATGTCCACATCTGAGAGAACTACATGCTCCCAACAAAAGAGCCATAAAAAACACAAATAGGGGCTCGTCCAGGATGTAAACCAAGAACTTCATGCATTAAAAGCATGAATCATGTCCCTAGAAAAAGTGTTTAATAATAATATTGCATTTTGACTAATAAAAATTGTGTGCATCTAAGTGCACTATATGCTACTGACAATATAGACAGTGACAAAAAACAACTGAGGGCTCGTCCAGGATTTGAACAAAGGGCCTCTCACATCCAAATGCAAGAATAAAACCCCTTAAAAACTTCACACTGGATAAAATTACAATGGTATTTTGACTTCTGAAGACGTCTGCATCTAGGTGCACTACATGCAATTGACAATAAAGACATAAAAATAAAATAAAAAACATAAATGGGGGCTCGTCCGGGATTCGAACCCATGACCTTTTGCACCCAATGCAAGAATCACATGCCTAGAAAAGTGCATACTGTATAATATTAGGATTGCATTTTTGCTTCTAAAAGCACTATATACTACTGACAAGATGGTAAAAATATGGTTTTAGACGATAAAAATCACAAATAGCGGTCGTCTGGTATTTAAACCCAGGACTTATCACATTCAGTGCAAGAATCCTATCCCTAGTACAAAATATTAGGTTGTAATTTAGCTTATAAAGATGTCCACATCTAAGTGCACTATATGCTCTTGACAATAGAGACAGTAAAAAACACAAACGGGGGCTCGTCCGGGATTTGAACCCAGAACCTCTCAGACCCAATTGCCAATATCTCTAGAAGTGCATACTGGACAATATTAGGATTGCATTTTGACTTCAAAAGATGTCCACATCTAAGTGCACTATATGCTCTTGGCAATAGAGACAGTAAAAAACACAAATGGGGACTCGTCCGGGATTTGAACTCAAGACCTTTCACACCCAAATCGAGAGTCATGCCTATAGGGAAGGCCATAAAATTATGTTGAAACCCTAGCACCTTAGCAACTGTGTAGTAACACATCAGTGTCATGAAATTAAGTCTTGCATGGGCAAATGATAGTAATTTCTGTAATGTTAAAAAAAACACAACGCCGCCTGTCTATTGACAACACGAAACTGCAATTGAACACGGTCCAGAGTGAAACTTGTGTTACCCAATTCCTCTGGGCAAGTTTCTGAGGCACCAGACATCCTGATCTGACAAAATGTGTAAATAGTGGCCTTGGATTTCAGCAAATATTAATCATCTGTGATCAGCAGCGCATGTGGTGGTTTTGCAAGAGAATCCGCAGAGTAAAGGTTTACAGACGCAACTTCAGTCAGCTTTTGTGTTATCCGCACTTGCATCAAAAGAACAATAGGGATATTGAACAAAAATAACATTATTGCCAAGTAAGTCGCACAGCATTCAGCCAAAACACTGTTTATGTCGTTCAGACTCTTGGAATCCTGTCAGGATGTTACTAATGTCAGATTATATCCACATATTAATGCAAACACTTGTAAGGCAAGTCAGAAATCAGCCTTTTCGTGCATGGGATGATGTTTGTCTGGAAATTGTCTAAAAGTTATGACTTTTATTTCCACACCTCAAACAGCCATCCGTTTTGGGCGAATGCCACAGTCGGAGAAGCTAAGGTTGAAGGCAGAGATCCTGACAGGAGAACGAGATGTCAAAGATGATCAGAAAACCCTGGCCAAGCAGATCTATGAGGCCTACGTCAAGAACTTCAACATGAACAAATCCAAAGCACGAACCATCCTGACGGGAAAGACAAGCACGCCGGTAAGATGCCTCTGCCTATTAAGTACTCCTTGTCATTGAATAGTAAGCACTTAACCACCTCCAGCATACCCTAGCATTAATAATAATAATTCCTTACATTTATTTAGCGCTTTTCTGGGCACTCAAAGCGCTTCCCACAATGGGGGGGGGGGGGGGACTCATCCACCACCAGTGTGCAGCATCCACCTGGATGATGTGACGGCAGCCATTTTGCGCCAGACCGCACACCAGCTGATTGGTGGAGAGGAGACAGAGTGATGAAGCCAATTATGATATGGGGAGGGTTAGGAGGCCATGATGGACCGAGGCCAATGGGCAAATTTGGCCAGGATGCCGGGGTGAAACCCCCACTCTTTTTCAAAAGAGGGATTTTTAACGACCACAAAAAGTCAGGACCTCGGTTCAACATCTCATCCGAAAGACAGCGTCACTATACTGGGGCATTAGGACCCACACAGACCGCAGGTTGGGCGCCCCCTGCTGGCCTCACTAACACCACTTCCGGCAGCAACATAGCTTTCCCATGTGGTCTCCCATCCAGGAACTGACCGGGCGCAGCCCTGCTTAGCTTCAGTGGGCGACCATGTGAGAGTTGCAGAGAGCTAGCTGCCAGCAACCCCCGAAAACACTTTAGCAATTGCCTGGTGTTATGTATTTGTGTTTTTTGTGCTCTGTTTCTCTGTGTTTTTTTTTCCCTCTCTCTCTATCGCTCTGTTCTCCCATATCTGCTCTCATGTATTCTCAGGTTCCGTTCATTGGTCCATTCCGCTGTCAGTCATTCCTCCCCGGTTACGTCACTCTTACGTCACATCCAATGAGCAAAAACCTCCCGTGTTAAAAGCGCGCGCCAGACCACTCGTTTTTTCGTGCTTGCATTTTTCTCTTTCGCTGTTTTGTCGCTTGTTTGTATTTACCGCGTGCGTTTAGAAATAACCCTGTCTAACTGTGTATTTTGTTGTTGCTTGTTCTGTGTGCACGTTATCCGTCCGTTATTCGTACATTGTTCTTAGTTTATCGTTGTTTACGAGGCTTGGACGAATCGGACAGGTAAGAAGGTCACGTGACATACATTTCGCAACACATAGGACTACTCTGCTGTCTAGTACACTAGGTTAGGGGCGAGCGCCACTCCTTGTACTTTTTGGATAGATAGATAGAGTAGATAGTTAGGACTCGGAAGATCTTCGTGTGTTAATTATACTGTTTTTCACATAGTTAGTTAGCTAGATGCTTCTGGGAAGTTAGATTTAGTTTGGGTTTTTGTTCTTTTCATTTCTTTAGCGCCGCCCGCGTCCCTTCTGCCAGCTCTCTTGTTTTTTCCGTCTTTATTTGTCTCAGTGTTGTACATATTGTAAATAGTATATTTTTGCCTTACTTACTTTTTCTTTATTTTTGATTAATTCGTTGTTGTTGTTCACTTTGGGATAGTAAATAAAAACACACATATTTTGGCATTACTTTGGTTGTCTTTCCACTCATTCACTGTTTATATAAATATATTTTAATTAAATAAATGTCAAACCCCACAACCCTAGACTAACATCAGGGGTTTGTAACACCTGGAGACAACCTAACACCTAGTAGCTTGTGGCATTACTAGTTATTTTAGTTCGCGCCAATCAGTCTATGCAGGGAAATATCCATTCAGCAGTCTGAAACTGCAGATGTGGACCAACGATAGACATCGTAAGTGTACAAAAGACTGTTTTCTCATTAAATAGGAGTTTATAAATAGTTTGTTTCTACATACAGCCTTAAAGTCAAATTAGATGGATAGTGTGTATAATCTGACCTACAGTAACTTCTAAAATAGCTAGTCAGAGGATACTGTAGGGCAGAGTAGACTAAGCATCCCTCAAAACACTGAAATCTTAACTATGGTTTTGATAATAAAGTGGACGTATTTTAACTATATACATAAATGTGATTCACTGAAGCATGTATTACACAAACAAAACCGAATAAAGTTGACCCTGCAATGCCCGTCAATAAAGCTGAAGTCTTTTACTGTAGACACTTGATAGCAACCCAGGCTCATTCTGAAAACGTAGCCCTGAGGATGTTTCTGGAGACTGCAAAATATGTAGGTTTTTTGTTTTTGCGAATCCACGAGAGGCCACTGTGTGCGTTTTTTCGCATTTCAAATTTCTCTTGCGAGTGCCGTTTGCGCCCACTGTTCTCGCATAAACCCACCAGAGGCTGCTGTCGACCGACTGTATGTCTGAGTGACTGAATGACCAATTGGGCCACCAGCCAATCAACTGACCCACCTTTCTCCTTCCCTAAACCCAACCAATTTTACCGATTGACTCGCCCACCCGCTTACTTCCCTAAACCCAACCGGCGATTTACAAAAGCCGTCCAGAAAAAAAAAAAGCCCTCGTCTGATTTTTACCCCGTTTTCGGATTTCCCAACATTCTCACCCTGTTATTCACATTTTTATTTTTTGGATTCTGGTTTTGTCTTACCTGATTTCTGGAACTGCTCTTCCCCGGACTCAAACCCGGTCGTTGTCATCGTGGTCGACTCCTCTCTGCGTCTCAAGTCCGCTGACGTACACGACGAGCTTACGGGACAAACTGGTTGCAGCGGGAAAACCCTCCACACGGAGGTAAAGCAGTCAGCTGGTGAGCGGCAAAAGAAACAGCGTCAAACAGCGTTCGCTTCAAAAAATGAAATGCAGCCATACGTACCTCCGACTACATAATTCACGGTCTTCAGAAACATCCACAGGCCTACGTTTTCAGAATGAGCCTGGGTTGATTGATAGCACACAGAGGTCATGGGATGGGGGTTTCGGGTTGTTTGGGTGTCATCAGTAAGGCTGTGTTTCTCCTCATGCATCTGTGATTGTGGGACAAACTCCAGCTGCTGGGGGGGATTTCAGGAGAGACTTTCATCTGATGAAGAGTGTTTGTTCTCTCATGGCCTGGTCGAGGCTCATGCGGTGTCAATCTGACCTCTCTGATGGAGCCGACCTGAGTTTTGTGTTTGTTTGGAACTGAGCCTTTCAGGTTGTGTGTTATGTAATGTCTCTCTGTGTATAATAATAGAGGAAATATGTATAAAACACACAAGATGGTGGAATATGAAACAATAAAATTACGTTTATAATATAAATATTATGCGGCACGGTATCTCAGTGGTTAGCACTGTCGCATCATTACAAGAAGGTGGCTGGTTCAAGTCCCAGCTGGGCCACTTGGTATTTCTGTGTGGAGTTTGCTAGTTTTCCCAGTGTTGGCGTGGGTTTTCTCTGGGTGCTCCGGTTTCCCCCACAGTCCAATAGTGATCTTTGAGTCTCGTTCATCAAGATGAACGAATCTTTTTTTCAAGTCATTTCGCTCATTTGGTTCAATTTGTAAAAATATTATTGAAATGTTACGAATTGCTTCCAAACACATCTACAACCAGCCCAAAAGGTTGATCACACGACAAATAAGTCATAAGTAGAATATAAGGAGAAAATAATAATTCAATGTTTACCTGGGGCCTCATGTATCAACGCTGCGTACGCACAAAAACTTTGCGTACGCCAGGTTTCACGCTCAGAATCGCTCACGTTTGGATTTACTAACAATGAACTGAACGTGGGAATGTGCGCAGGTTCACGGCAGCTTTTTGGCAGGCGTACGCACATTTTTTGTGCGTGTCTGTTTTATTTCCATTGGCGACTCCTAGAGGCAGTTGTGTTAAATTCTTCTCTACAAAGTGTCTGAGCCTTGCAATGGCAGCTGTATGAGACGGGTTTATCTAGTAGGTATGTAAGATTTCCATACCATACAGTTGACCAGCTAAACATTAAAGCACAATTTGCAGCGGTCGCCTGTTTTCCCAATGTAATCTGAGCGATCTACTGCACGCACATTGCTATAAAGACACTATCTGTAGATGAATTTGCATGCGTGAATCAGAAACATTTCCATTCAATAAATGTGCAAATAAAATATGATGCACAAACTTATTAATGATTCCTACTAGTCTTTCTCGTGATAAATAGTAGGCAAAATATGATATGTAGCGGGGGGAAAAAAAGAAGATAGAGTTCATCAGACGCTGGATTTGAGCCGAGTTCATGCTTGAACGTGTCAAAACATGACCACATGCGTCTTACGAGCTGCGCCACTGAGACTGTTCAGAGTGCTGCAACAGTTTACAGATATAAACCACACTATTTTTTTTTAAATGCACTCAGTGCGATGTTCAGACCCAACTGTGTCAACCGCATCAGCTTAACTCTCCCACTCTATTTTTTTTCTTTTGTTGTTAATTCCGAAAAACAAACTTGCAAATAACACCGCTTTTCTCCGATCTACCTCCGAAAGCAGCACCTCCAATTCACATTCTGTTCAAAGTTTCTCTTTTTGCTTGCTTTTGCCATTGCTTTTTCGTTGGGTTTTGCCATTAGCATAGTCATTAGCATATTCATACGGGGGAGGAGGCAGGGAGGGGTTTTGTGGGGTTTTGTGCTCGTGCATGTTGCGCTCAGTTTCACGTTCATTCGGATGTACAAAAGAATATGCGTGAGAGTCGGCGTACGCAGTGTTTCATACATCTGAATTTTTTTCTGCGTACGTACATTTACAGCTTTGTGCGTACGCAATGTTTTAGTAAGATTTCCACGCAAGTCTTCGTCGTGAGGCCCCTGCTCTTTTGTCTATGAAGGCATTTTTGTCTCTTTGCTCAGCTCATCTCTTCATGTCTTCAAATGTCAGCGGTTTATTCACGTTACACTGACAGTCACATATAATCTTAATCAATGCACAGTCTAAGCCGATAGGAGCCATGATCATTCGTTGTTTACGTGACAGAATGACTCAAACCCGAGGACTCGAGAGATGAACGGTTCAATTCTTTTTCCGGCTCTAAACGCATATGATTGGTCCGTGATGAACGAATGACTCAGACCCGATAGAGGACTCGAGAGATGAACGGATCAAAACTTTTTACGGCTCTAAACGCATATGATTGGCCCGTGATGAACGAATGACTCAGACCCGATAGAGGACTCGAGAGATGAACGGATCAAAACTTTTTACGGCTCTAAACGTGTATGATTGGCTCGTGATGAACGAGTGACTCAGACCCGATAGAGGACTCGAGAGGTGAGCGGATCAATTCTTTTTTTGGCTTTGAACGCATATGATTGGCTTCTGCCAATGTGATGAAGACTTGAAACTGACGATACTACCTGCACAAATGTGCACACGCACGGATGAACGAATCACTCCCTGAGAGGACTCGTAGTTCCCGAGTCATATTGAAGATTCGTTCAAAAAGAACGAATCGTTCATAAACGACCCATCACTACAGTCCAAACACACGTGTATTGGGGATTTGATGAAATAAACTGTCTGGGTGTAAAATGAGTGTTTTCAAGTAATGGAAGGAAAACCCGGAGTAAACCCACGCAAACACGGCGAGAACATGCACACTCCATACAGAAATGCCAACTGTCCCAGGCGAGGCTCGAACCAGCGACTTTCTTGCTGTGAGGCAAAATCACTACCCATTTCGTCACTGCGTTGCCCTGAGTAGCTGTATATAGTAATATATAAGATATATGACAAAGCAAATGAAGCATGAGCACACAATGCTTTGCATCTCATAAACACAACCAAGCCCTAAAATACACTTTGGACCACTCCTTTAATATTATTTATGAAAAACCTTTTTATCACATATATGCTTGTATAATTCTTATTATTTTGTGTGTTTTTGCAGCTAAAGGCAAACATTTGTCTGTTGTTTTTCAGCCCTTTGTGATCCATGACATGGAGACTCTTCAGCTGGCAGAACAGACGTTTGTGGCCAAGATGATGGGCTCTTGCGGAGGTCTGCTGAACAAAGACCCTGAGGTGCGCATATTCCACTGCTGCCAGTGCACTTCAGTCGAGACCGTCACCGAACTGACCGAATTCGCCAAATCTGTGCCCGGATTCTCAAACCTCGACTTAAACGATCAGGTTAGTAGGACTGGGGATCGATTCAGAAGTCCCGATTTGATACTGATTCACAAGCTCTTGATTCGATTTGATAAATGCCGTGTACATTTTTGACAATCTCAAATGCGTTATTTTTTTTGCTCATACATGTATTCGTTAAACTTGAACCCCGATGTACTCCACTCTGCCTCCCAAATCTAGTGTCATTCATGGTGAATCACTGAGCAAATCAGAAAAAATATTACGATACGTTATTGTAAAAATCTAATACTGGATATTTTTAGGGTTGTCAATATTAGCGCGTTAACGCACGTGATTAATTTGAAATATTTAATGTGTAAAAAAAAAATAACGCAAATAACGCAGTTGCAGTTTTTTTTTCATTTCCTGTTGTGGCTGACGTGTGTTCAGGGATGGCGCATGCATACTTGGGCAGCAGAATAGTGAGAGAACCCCCCGGTCCTTTCATTTGCTACACCCACCCCCTCCCTCACTTTCATCTGCGATCCGGTCACTTTCGAGTTCAGGACAGCGTGATTGCGTTTGCCTAGATGGCCAGTTCAGCTTGCTCCAGCCCTGCGTGGGTTTAAGTGCAAAGAAATTTTTAGAAGGAAAGTTTCAGTATTAAACAATTAATGTGGCATCACCAGGCTGTCCTGCGTTTCCTCCAGAGTTTCGGGTGTTTCATTTTTAATCATTAGACTTTAACTGCAGTTCAGCAGTTCACTCTTATTCAGCCGTTTTTCATTCAGGGTGTTTTAATGGAATTTGATACCGCATGGCGAACAAAGAAAAACCTCCGCATTTCGGGACTCGCGTGATCCTTTAAGGTAATCAAAAATCGCTGTTTACATTGTTGACTCTTAATCAGAGTATAATCTTAATCATAAAAGCGGAGTGTTGCTGTCCATATAAATGTACTCAGTGAAAGTGGCAGATGAAGTCACAAGCTGTCAAAGACAGCCCTATTCTCTGCCTTCATGCTGCTTTCATGAGCCCTCACATTTCATAAGTTTGACGTGTTTCCCGCCTACACGCAACGTTTGTAAAGCGTCTGCTTCTTGTTGCTGTGTCAGAATCTTTGCTTGTATAATACACCTATACTTTAGAATGCTTAGTTTAAGCAAATTTGATGAACGCGATCGTGGGTGTTGATGAATCTGAAGAGATCCCTCGGATCAGGTGCGCTGTGCTGTGCGCGTTGTGTGTGTGTGTGTGCGTGTGTTTGTAGTCCACTTAGAATCCAACATGGAAATCATTTTTGTATGTTATTGGTATTGATTGTTTTAAAATTCCAACTAACATGCCTGTGTTTTTATTTCTGTAATAAATACAGCGTTTCATGATTAATCATGATTAATTGCAATTGTGATTAATTACGTTAATTTTTTTTATCATTTGACAGCCCTAGATACTTTATTTTTCCACGATAAATATTGTGATTTTATTACAGTTTCACATAATAGTTGGAATATTTGACAGAGTTCTGGGCAGTCTAATAGTTGTCAGGTACAGAAATTTAAAAATCTCAATGCAAAACATATTCTTCCTATTTTGCTTTGTCTCGTTTCTAGTCCAAATATCTAAAAATTCTTAGATCAAATAAAAATATTGATTTGTTTTCAACTTCAAAAGAAACGAGGCAAAATTAAGATGGGTATCTGCCTGTGGGCTAATTGAAATAATCTAGTTTGTGCTTTGAAATGTAAATATTTGGACTAGAAACAAGACAAAAAGTATGCAGTAATGCAGTAATTAAATACTGTAGCTCCTGGTGAACTGTAATTCAGACCCAACATTGAGTATCTTGTGAAGTGGCTATTGCATATGCACACATTGTGATATCAATGCTAAAACCATATACAGTTGAAAGCAGAAGTTTACATACACTGTATAAAAAGGCACATAATTATCTTAAAAAGTCAGATGCTGATGTGACTAAACTTTTTCTCTTTTAGGTTAGTTAGGATTATCAGATGTGTTTCTGTTCTGCTTAATAGAATAATAATGAGAGAGATTGTTTGAGAAATTGTTATAGCTTTTCTTGAAAGTCAAAAGTTTACATACAATCAGATTATTCTGCTTCTGAAAAGCTCAGATGATGATGTCAAGCTTTTGGAAGTTTCTCAACATTTGAGTTAATTGGAGGTACAACTGTAGAATAGGATTGAAGGAAAAGCTCAAACACACTGCTTCCTTGTGTGACAACATGGGAAAATCAACAAGCCAGAATCAACAACAAAGCCAGATTACACTTAGCTAAACTACACTGGGAAAAGACTGATGTTTGGAGACATGTGCTGTGCTCTGATGGAGCTAAGATTGAACTGTTTGGCCATAATGACCATTTGGAGGACAAAGGGGAAAGTTTACAAGCCCAGGAATACCATCCCAACTGTGAAGTATGGGGGCGGCAGCATCATGTAGTGGGGCTGTTTTGCTGCAGGAGGGACTGGTCCACTTCACAGCATACATGGCATCATGAAGAAAGAACATTATGGAGAAATACAGAAGCAACATCTCAAGACATCAGCCAGGAAATTACAACTTGGCCACAAATGGGTCTTTCAAGCAGACCATGACCCTAAGCATACGGCCAAATTAGTTCAAATGTGCTTTAAGGACAACAGAGTGAATGTTTTGGAGTGGCCATCACAAAGCCCTGTACTCAATCCTATAGAAAATGTGTGGTTGAGTTGAAAAAGCTTGTGCGAGCAAGACAGCCTACAAATCTCACTCAGTTACACCAATTCTGTCAGGAGGAATGGGCCAAAATTCCTGCAAACTATTGTGAGAAGCTTGTGGAAGGAGACCCAAAACATTTGAGCAAAGTTATACAGTTTAAAAGCAAAGCTTAAAAAATACCAAGGAAATGTGTGTAAACTTTTGACTGTCTAGAATTAATAAAAATTCCCCAAAAAAATTTCTCATTATTCTGGCATTTAGCAAATGTAAATTATTTAGGTAATCATAACCTAAAATAGTAAACGTTTAGTATAATTTACCATCAGACATTTAAAAAAATGGTTATGTTTCTCTTTTAGAGTGTGTGTAAACTTCTGGTTTCAACTGTATTGTGCAGCCCTAGTAAGCAGTCAGCGGTACTGACCCATTGCATTGGTTTTTCCCTATCAGCCTGTGTTGGTATTGAATGCAGTGTGTGTCTAACAGGTAACGTTACTGAAGTACGGTGTCCATGAGGCTCTGTTCGCCATGCTGGCCTCCTGCATGAACAAAGACGGTCTTCTGGTGGCGTACGGCAGTGGCTTCATCACCAGAGAGTTTCTGAAGAGTTTGCGGCGGCCCTTCAGCGACATGATGGAGCCCAAGTTTCAGTTCGCCATGAAGTTCAACTCTCTAGAGCTGGACGATAGTGACCTCGCACTGTTTGTCGCTGCCATCATCTGCTGTGGAGGTATGCCGGCTCTTTTAAATTTAATTTAAATGTCATTTTAAATTGATACATACACTCACCGGCCACTTTATTAGGCACACCTTACTAGTATCATGGACCCCCTTTTGCCTTCAGATCTGCTTTAATCCTTCATCGCGTAGATCCGAATGTGTCAGCAGAAATGGAGGCTCATCAGTAGAAGGCAACGTTTCTCCAATCTTCTATTGTCCAGTTTTGGTGAGTCTGTGTGAATTGTAGCCTCAGTTTCCTGTTCTCAGCTGACAGGAGCGGCACCCGGTGTGCTCTTCTGCTGCTGTAGCCCATCCGCCTCAAGGTTGGACGTGTTGTGTGTTCAGAGATGCTCTTCAAAGTCTCTTAAATCCACTTTCTTTCCCATTCTGATGCTCGCTTTGCACTGCAGCAAATCGTCTTGACCATGTCTACATGTCTAAATGCATTGAGTTGCTGCCATGTGATTGGCTGATTAAAAATTTGCATTAATGAGCAGTTGGACAGGTGTACCTAATAAAGTGGCCGGTGAGCGTATATAAAGGTTAAAAGATCGATTGATTTATGTATTTTCCTCTCCTTTTTCTCTTCAGATCGTCCCGGTCTGGTGAACGTCCCGCATATCGAGCGAATGCAGGAGAGCATTGTTAACGTTCTCCATCTGCACCTGAAGAGCAACCACCCGGATCACGGCTTTCTGTTCCCCAAACTCCTGCAGAAGCTGGTGGACCTGCGTCAGCTGGTGACCGAACATGCACAACTCATACAGGAGATCAAGAAAACGGAGGACACGTCGCTGCATCCGCTGCTGCAGGAGATCTACAGAGACATGTACTGAAGACCCACATTTCCGGAAAAACACTGCTCTCTCAGGGGCCTGCCATCTTTTATAAGGAGCATCATATAAGCCACTGTTGGCCGGATTTCTGGAGTAATAACCACACGTGCAGAAAGATGATTTTCTGCGGTTGTTGACTTTGTTTGGAGAGAGAAATTCAAGACGATTCAAATGGAAATACAGTTGAAGACAAAAATTATTAGCCCTTAAATATTTCACAAATGATGCTGAACAGATTCAGGAATTTCTCACAGTATTTCCTATAATATTTTTTCTTCCGGAGATAGTCTTATTTGATTTATTTCAGCTAGAATAAAAGAAGCTTTTAATTTCTGGAAAAAAATTTTACGCCCCATTCACATGGGGCATCAGCGTCAAATCTTCCCACACACTTTGAATGGATGACGTCAAGCGTTGCTGAACTGAATTGTGGGTAGGTGGGCACTGCTTTAATGGCATTGCTCACAGCAGAAGTTGAACATTTCTCAACTTTTCAAGCACCAATGGATGCGCAAGCCAATCAGATCGCTTTATGCAAATGCATCCGACAGTAGTCAGTTACAGACTAATTTCATTGGCTGATGCTGCTATGATGATCGCGTCAGCCCTAACTCTTCGGTCAATATTATTAGCCCCCTTTTTTTGATTGTCTAAGCAGTGGTTCCCAAAGTGGGGTTCACGGGACAGGGGGGCGCTTGGTAATTTCCAAAAGTCAAATAAATTTTATTCAACTATTAGAATAGCCATATTTTATCCATAATCAACAGAAGATGAAAAATAGTAGCTCATAGTTACATCAAAAAGCAACAACGTGCAAATAAAAAGCCATCAGCCTTATAATTGTTTTCATAGGATCATGTGTTTACGTTAGATTAACAACAGCGTCAGCAGCAGCAGATTGATTTTATAGCATCAGGTTAAACTTTCTGACACCTTTATGGCAATCAAATACATTAAGAATAAAGACCGGCATAAATACAGAACATTTCGAATGATCTCTGAGAGGCGATCTCCAAAATTAAACCAAGAATGGACAAGAATGGTGCTGAAAATACCGTGTCCACCATTCTCTTTAGGTGAGGTTAATATTAAATTCAACAAATTAATGAATGACTATAAATTAAAACTTATGATTGTTAGACTCAATCCCGATTCTATTTTTATACCCCTTCCCCTTCCCCCTCAAAACTGACGGTGAAGGGGAAGGGCTTAAAATGTACCCCTTAGAAAAGGGACAGCACCTGCACCTGCACACGTCACCAAATATGATATAGCGATCTCTTGATGCATATGAGATCAACAATAGCGACTGCTGTAGTTATTCCAGTTGTGTTATTTTTGGTATTAATCTTCAGGACATCACTGAAGGCATATATCATGTTATCATGATGATCTACTGTGGCTATAAGATCGCAACTATACCGTGCATTTAGACAGTGGCCATATTCCTCAATATAAACACAAGAAAACAGCATTAACATTATAGCAGACACTGTTTAATGCTCATTCCCAGCCTCTAGACTTTTCTGACAGGGTATTCGAGTGTCAGAATGTTGTGGGACTGCTGTACAGGAGTTATTATTAGGGATTATAGATCGCGAAGTTTAACGGTTTTTATTTTAGCGTTTTTTTTAGCATGATGGTAAAACATGAACGCAGTAATGATTATATTAAAACGTGCTTGTTTTTCTTAATAATGACAAAAAATACTAATTTGTGCATCTCCTGAATTCCGTCATCTAGATGGTGTAGTCCGGGAAATTTTCTTACCCCTTGGTTTCGAGTGTGATCCTGAAAAATCTCTGTTCGAAGGTCTATCTACCCCTTCCCCTTAGCCCAACGCCTTCAAGCTAAAGAGCATTGGGACACCCCTACCCCTTCACGGAAATGCACCAAACAAGGGGTAGGGGTAAGGGGAAGGACTAAGGGGTAGAATTGGGATTAGGCCTTAGAGTGCTTTCACACCTGTGAATCGATTCAGTTGTTCTGAAACAGAGGTTACAAATGTTACATTGTTGCTCTTTGCTCTTGGAGCGGACCAAAAGAGCTAAAACAAGTCACGTGCGAGTAAACTCTCCTTACATTGGTCATTGTCAGGGTTTATTTTGCAGCGTCCCGCTAAACTGTCAGGAGAGGTGGTGGTTTGGTGGTGATTGACAGGGTGCGCGCGCTACGTGTCTGAGGAGAGATGCGGTGGGGAGGGGTGAGAAGGGTGCGCGACAATGCGTATTTGAGGACTGGGAGGAAGACGCGAGATTACCGAGAGATCGTCACTCGTTTGCGGGCATCCGGAGACTCGCGAAACTTCCCGCCCTACTCATAATTCTCTCTTCATATAGCCGTATGCCTATTACATATCCATAAAACACTGTGATATAATCGTGCTCGGATCAGATCACTTTCTCACTGCAATCCAACCGCTCCAGGGTTCGTTTCAATCGAGCCGAGACCACCTCATTCAAGCGATCTCGGAGCGATTACTTTGGCGCGGAACAGAGCGATATTGCCCTGTTCACATATGCCAAACGAGCCGCGCTAACTGGGCAAACGAGACACGTTCCGAAACAAAAGTGTAGGTGTGAAAGCGCCCTTAGACTGTTGCACTTTTTTTGTGTTTTCAATATGCTCATGTTTATATAGGCCTATTGTTGTGTGTGCAACATTTTTGTATTTATAACCACCTCAGAGGAATGTAGGGTTCTCGAGACGCTGGCTTTGTTTTTTGAGGGTCGCTGGCTGAAAAGTTTGGGAATGCCTGGTCTACAGAACAACTAATAATTCAGAAGGGCTAATAATTCTGACTTCAACTGTATGTATTTTTTTTTTTTTTTTGTGGTGGGGGGGGGGGGGATAATAATGCATACTGGTATCTCAAGCCAGAAACTGTGAATAGACATCTTAAAATCCAACTTATTCAAACAGCAATATCGTTTTTTAAAATACTGACAGTGTACAGTTTTCAGTGAAAACACCGAAGTGACTTCCACCAACCGTGAACTAGTGAAGCTGATGTTTTAGTAATGCTACGTCATTAACATGGAGGTTTTCTGCTTTTTTAAATCAATAACTGCGCGAATGAAATGATGTCAGAATGCAGAACTCAACTCAATCTCTTTGCAGTCTGTTGCAAGGTTTTAGTTTGTACATTTCTTTCCCAGCTCAAAGGTTTTCATGAAATCGTGAATTATTTATTGCTTTATCAGTTCATGCATGATTAAAACAGCATATTCGGTTCATTTTGACCTTTTTTAGCGCAAATATAAAGAAGATACCTCACGACCGATGCCTTCAGAAAGAGCTCAGAGCACACGTTGTGCTGTTTTACTGAAATCTAGTGTTGAAAGGGTTAAAAGAAAAGAAACAAAGCCGGTTATAGCAGCTATACTTCATGCAGATTCAGCACAGAGTGTGTTTTTACTGCACTGAGAGAAAAATTGATTGCAATAATCAAGCAAACTACACATTTTGTTGAAACTTGGCCACCAGTTAAATGCAGTTATATATCTGAGATTTAGATTCATTCATTCATTTTCCTTCGACTTAGTCCTTTATTTTTCAGCGCAATGAACAGCCAACTATTCTGACATGTTTTACGCAGCGGATGCCCAATTTAGTTCATTAATTCCCCTACAACACATGTGTTTGGACTGTGGGGGAGACCGGAGCACCCCGAGGAAACCCATACCAACACGAGGAGAACATCCACACACTGACCCAGCTGGCACTCGAACCAGCGACCTTCTTGCTGTGAGGCCACAGTGCTAACCACTGAGCCACCGTGCCGCCCTCGATTTGGATTCATATTTTAAATTCTGATGATAAATGTAAAGATCTTACAAACACAGATTAGATTTATTGACTAAAGTTTTGCCTATTCTTACAGTATTTTCTTAATGATCATCCTCCAGCAGTCCATCGCCCTTTTTCTGAGAACCGCAGAGCCTCGTCTTCAGAGGAAAAAACATGTCTCATTATAAATTATTTTTATTTCACTAAATAAACCAGAAAGACAAGCTAATAGTGGAAATACATGTCAGATCAATCCAATCAAATACATGTCAAATGAATTGTTAATAGCAATTCCTTATTTCTGTTTAAATACGTTGTTGCGTAAAGGATTGTTCACTTTTTGTTTTGAGTTGATAGACATGTTTGATCATGGCTTTTGTGTATTTTCTTGCGCATCGCATTGCAAAAACTGGAAGTAGAAATAAGTTTTAAAACATTTTAACATTTTTTGAGAATGTATTTTGTTTCTATTCTTCTGCCCTGGAATTTTTTGCATAAATGCTTTAGCATCAATTAATCAATAATCGCTACTTTTACCCTGAAAGAGTCCAATGCTCTTGGTCAAATTGACAAATTTGCCCAAATAAATGTGCTCTGGGACATTTTTAACATTCAAATTTAATTGAAATAACTCCTCGAAAAGAATTTTGCTTGCAAAATTTAGCCGATCATGCATTCATTTGGCTACACATTGTGTTTAATATTGCAAAAATCGCTTCTTGTTAATAAGATAAGAGCCGTGTGCGTTTAAATTTCCGGTTACAAGTTGGATTCGCGGAAACACAACATTTGTAGGATTTTTTTGTGAATGTTTTTGGTCACTAGCTTGACTATTCTGAAGTTGTAAGCAGTGATATAGCTGTAATTGTCTCTTATCAGTTCAGAATGCTAAATTAATTGCACGAAAAGTCTGTATAATCTAATATAGAGCCATCTTGAATTGCGAACTAGTTAAGCGATGTTTTGAGGTATTTCGTTTTAAAACACATTCATACATTTATTTAACTGCTGGAGGTCATTGATTGCTATTTGTTACCACTTAGATTTATAACTCATTCGGTTCGTCGACAGCAACCAAAAAATTGGAATTTTCTAAAGTGAGCGACTTTCTATACAACATTTTTTTCTGCAACAAAAAAATAAAAATAGTAAATAATTTTGATCTTACAATAAAAATTTAATGCTAGGTTGCAGGATTTTCAGCACAATCTCACTGCAATTCGTTACTTTCTGATTGAGTAATACGTATGAATTCGTACAATCTCATTTGTACAATTTAGTATGATTTGCTCATCCCCCAATGACGGTTGGATTTAGGGGTGGGGTTTGGCGCCACGCCTCCTTTTTAAAATCATAGATTTTCGTTGAACAGAACTCGTTAGAATTCATAAATTAGCCACTAAACTGACAAAACCAGCCTGATCTCTCGAGAAAACGTAAGTATTTTACGTTTTGCCAGTTTAGTGGCTAATTCGTACGAATTCATACGAGTTCAGTTGTACGAAATTGTACGATTTTAAAAAGGAGGCTTGGCACCCAACCCCACCTCTAAACCCAATCATCATTGGGGGATGAGCAAATCATACTAAATTGTACGAATTAGATTCTACGAATTCATACGAATTAGCCACTAAATCAAAAAGGTACGAATTGCCGTGAGACTGTGTTGGACAAAACGTAAAGTAATGTTTCCTCATGAGATTAGGCTGGCAATTCTGACTGTTATTCACAGTTTTAAGTTTATATTTTACAGCTCTAACATTCTATTTTAGAATTACAACATAAATGCAAACAAAGGTTAAATTTGTGGAAATAGCTATGCTAATATCTAGGAGAAACATCTGAATTGTGAAATTTAAACTCAAAGATATAAGAACGCAATTGAGAATTGTGAGATACAATATTTTTTTATATATAATTTAAGTTGAAACAAGCTATCATCCTGCAAATTGTTGTCAAAATGAGCAGTACTGAGTCATGCAAACTGTATCCATGAGCCTGCACAAATCCTCCGCCCGTTTTCCTGCAAAGGGATACACTTAAACTGTACAATTATCTTTGGTAACTGGAAATGTGGAGATTTGTAACCCTGTAAATAGTTGATGCTAGACTGCGGTATGTTTTTGACTTTATCATTAATGCTTTTTAATATTGTATGCATCTAGGTATTATGCACTACCGAGATTATGATCTTGTTGTTGATTGAAATTTATCTTTTTATACTAAAGCAAAGGTATCTTTATTAATATATATCAAATGTTGTGAAATACAGGTTTTATGCAATGTAATGTAAATACAGAGGAAGATTTGTCATCGAACGACACTTGCATGGAAATTCATGTCGCAATTTCCACATTCCTTTTTAATTCCTACAAGCGTGAGGACCTGCACATTTCGACCTCAGATGGAACATGTGGATACATTACATTGAATCATTAATGTTCTTGAGTGATCGTTTTGCCATAAAGCAAGATGTCGGAAACGTCTGAACCATGTCGACCAATCTAATGCTTATGATCATTTTATTGATGTTTGGTCCTCACCTAATATACTGTACTGTGATCCCTGATGAGGTCTCAGGTAAACATTGGAGGTACTGATATAGAAATCATTGAACTGCCTGTGAAGCAAGTCAAGCCAAATGGTTTTGTAAATCTAGCCAGCTTTTCTTTTATTATCACCATTGAGATGCACTCCCATACTGTCAGGACATTAGTAAATGCAGTAAAACACGTTTTGTGTGCATTGTACATCGTTTTTTTGTGTCTAATTATTATATCATGCGGTGGTTTAACTTGACTTAAATCCCATCAGAATGTTTGTTAGTTTATCCACCTTGTTAATTTCCCTTTGCATTTATAAAATGTTTGCTTAAAGCCCATCACACCATGGTAATTTTATATACGTTAGCAAAGTTCACAACTAAACCTACGATAAAGAATGTAAACAGCAAACGATTTAAACTGACAACCAATCAGAATCAGCCCTATATAAAGACAGCCCGAATCTTTAAATAGGTAGATGACAAAATAACACACGGGTTAAGCTTGACATTATCACTAAATAATAGACCCTTTTCATATTTCCAGGTCATCATAGTTGGGTAAACGTAAACCACAATGAATGTGAGAGTACAACAAATATTTTTTTACAATCATATTTGCTTAAATAGTAAAAGAAAAACACCACAATGGTGTTTTATTTTATATTGTGCTTACCTTAGTGGTTAGACTTGACTTAAAAATCCCATCAGAGTGTGCTGTATTCATCCACCGCAATTACTTTCACCTTGCATTTATAGACTGCTTAAAGCCCATCACACCATATAAAATATTTATGAAATGTTTGCTTAAAGCCCATCATACCATGATAGTTTTACATTAGCATTGTTCACAACTAAACCGGCGATAAAGAATGGAGACCGTTAAAACCACTCCAACGATTTAAATGGACAACCAATCAGAGTCAGCCCTGCCATAAATGAGTGTGAATATTTAAATAGGTAGATGACAAAACAACACAACAGTTAAGCTCGACATTTTCATTAAATAATACCCTTTTCTTATTTCCGGGTCGTCATAGTTGGGTAAACTTAAACCACAATGAATGTGAGAGTACAACAAATATTTTTTTACAATCATATTTGCTTAAATAATAAAAGAAAAACGCCACGATGGTGTTTTATTTTATATTGTGCTTACCTTAGTGGTTAGACTTGACTTAAATCCCATCAAAGTGTGCTGTATTCATCCACCTCATTCACTTTCACCTTGCTTTTATAAACTGCTTAAAGCCCATCACATATATTTATAAAGTATTTGCTTAAAGCCCGTCATACCCTGATTGTTATACGTTAGCATTATTCACAACTAAGCCGACGATAAAAAAAAATTAAGACCGTTAGAATCACTCCAACGATTTAAACTGACAACCAATCAGAATCAGCCCTGCCCTAAAAGACCGCGAATATTTAAATCGGCAGAAGGCATAAACACAACGGTTAAGCTCTAGATTTTCGTTCAATAATACATTAGATTTCGGGTTTTTCGTCATATCCCATTGTATAACAGCAGGATATTCAATATGACACGTGTGGAATAAAAATATTTTGTATTTCTGGTCATTTTTAAGATTATTTTATCCACTATTATAGGAAGGAAACGAAAGACTTTATTTGGGAATTTATTTGGTAAGAAATAAAGGCAGTACAGCATTAGAACAACGCAGGGTAAGTGAATGAGTTGTTATTTTTGAGTAATTTATTTCTTCAAAACATGTTACAGTGCGTTAGTTGTGACTTATAGGCCTAATTCTTGGTGTGAACACGTTGCTTTTGTCACACTTAAAATGGAAAGTCAAAGCATTTTATCTTGCAAAATGTATAGTTATGTTAGTATGTTTTTCTGATGTGTCACATTTGGTGCCTTTTGGATCCATATTGAGAAACTGTAAAACTTTCGGTTTATTATGGCACGGGTGAACGAAACTCAGAGCAAAATATTGTTGATTTCCAAGTAATCAAGTGTTATTAAAAACTATTCAAGTTCACAATATTCCCAAGTTGAAGAAAAGGAAAGTTTTGTAATATGTGCTGATTGTGCAAATATAAAGTACTACGTTATTTTTGTTTCTTGTTCAATTGAAATGTTTGATTGCTTAGCTTTTCTAACTTGCTTGATGTTTTTCATGTAACTTTAGAAGGGATTTTAACGTCTCTGTCTTGTTAGTCTCTTTAGCTCAGGTCACAGTAAAGTTCACTGTCATTTCTAATAAATCCTTTTTTAAACTGGTTCTACACAGATCTGTGACTTCACTAGCTGATTGTTACTAATACTGCTGCAAAAATGTGTTTTTTGTTGTATTTTTGCATAGTAATGTTTGACAAATGTGTTTAGTCCTGTCTAAAAAATAAAAGACATCTTTATAAAACTCAAACGCTATCCAATATACATAATTAATGTACATAATTTTGGAAAATCGTTATATAGCGCCTTCAATGGTTTACAGTCGAAAAACAATGTTGGTAGTATTTTTATACAGCAATTTGATGACAAATATTTTTATTTTTCCGCTTTTTTTTAAATTATGTGATAATTTTTGAATATTTAACCATTTATTTTTATTAAGTCATATTATATTGTAAATTACTCTCAGAAAGAAAGTTTAGCGCCATCACGTGGTAGCCTCACTCGAAGGTCATTTGTTGGCTCGGTGACCATTCAACAAACACACATATTTAAACGTCTTCACTTTTCTAATGTATGAATGCAGATGTGAAGACAGAAAGTTATTGGGATATTAATGTGATTAAGTGGAAGATTGATGCTTTTGGTCCTCCATGCGACTTTTCTCTTTCTCTCTCTTTTTTTTTTTTTTTACATTTTACATGTATACAACATGAACAAGTATATGATGTAGAAAAGTTGATGATAAACTATAAAAAAATATTGTATTTAATAATATTAAATTAATATGCCTTTAGTTATTTATAAAATTATAAATTGGATAACATTATAAATGTATATATTTTTGTTTACATTTTCTAAATGTACTGTTGGCTAAAAAACAATAAATGAATAATTAAACTCATGAAGAATATTAATAAAATAAATAGTTCTTATAATCTGGAAAAACATTTTTTATTTGCACAAATAAACCGTAATTAATTAATGTTTAATATAACAATCTGTATTTACAATAAAATAGAACTATTATAATGTATAAATTATGAACTTAATTTTTTAATTTTACATTTAAAAAACGAATTAAAGTGTCCATGACAAAGATAAACAAGTCACGTAACTTCTGTGAAACATCTCAGTAAATGTTTGCATAATTGTTTATTTGATTATAATATTTCACATATTATTTTACGATACTGATTATATCAAAGTTTAATGTAATTATTTGTAGAACTATTTAAAAGTAAATGAATGTTTTTTTTCCCACACTCCCCCATCTGTCCACGTGGTGACGCAAACATCCGCCAAACCTCCCATCCAACATGGCTGCGTCCATAGCCCGGTCATGCTGCAGAGTAAAGTCACATTTCATCCTCAGAAAAACGTCGTATTGTAAATTATTATTTCACTCCTCCGCATCCAAAACCAGCAGCCTCCTCTCCTCTCTCCATAACCGGGGTCTCCTGAAGGACTCTTTCCCGGAGGTCGCGGCTCAAGCCGAAATCCCGGATCTCCTGCGCTCCGGTCCGCAGTCGATATACTGCGGCTTCGACCCCACCGCCGACAGCCTGCACGCTGGAAACCTGCTCGCCATCATCGGCCTGCTGCACTTTCGATCCGCGGGGCATCACATCATCGCGCTGCTCGGCGGAGCCACGGCGCAGATCGGCGACCCGAGCGGGAGGCAGACCGAGAGAGAGCGCCTGTCCCCGGCCGCGGTGCAGGAGAACGCCCGCGGGATTCTGGAGAGTCTCCACCGGATCTTCACCCACCACGAGCTGTACTTCTGCCCGGACTCCAGCAGGTAGTGACGGATGCTTTCAAAGCACTGCTTCATAAAGCTTCGAAAATTATCTTTTGTGTCAGTGCAGTCCCAAAACTGAAGACGAGATGAGACTTTTTAGAGACAGTTTTATATGGATTTATTGATCATTCTTACTGTTCAGGGAACGCAAACTGTCGTAGATTATTAAAGATGCAAACCCTTCACTGCACAACAGTTGCACCTTCAGCACACCTCCTAATTCCTGCAGCATGAGGACTTTATCATTGTTTATGGTTCAATTGTTTGAAGTGATAAAAATCTTGGTTTCTCCCATCACTGTCAACAGGCTCGGCCGGCTCACAGTGCTCAACAACCGCAGCTGGTATAAAGACTATGACCTGCTGGAGTTTTTCTCAGAGGTGGGCAGGAGTTTTCGAATGGGCACGATGCTCAGCAGACACAGCGTCCAGACACGGCTAAAGAGCGCGGAGGGCATGAGCTTCACAGAGTTCTCCTATCAGCTCTTCCAGGCGTTCGACTTCTACCAGCTCCATCAGCTGCACGGATGCAGGATCCAGCTCGGAGGAACAGACCAGCTGGGAAACATCATGAGCGGACACGAGTTCATACACAGGTGGGAGGATTTGGTGCTGGAGTCTTCTTGGGCCAGTAGGTGGCGACAAGTGCATGTGTTAATTAGTGATTCGTTGAGTATTAATTAGGTACTATATAGGAATGCGTGACATATGTCTGTGCAGAATATTGAAATAAAACCAGCAGATTAATACGAAATGTTTTTTAGGGTACTGTAGCTAAAACTTATTCTGCGAAATAAAAAATAACTTATAAACTTTTATTGAAGGTTTACTATGCTAGTTCAATTAAAACCATGTTTTTATAGTCTTATATCTACCAAAACTGTTTACAAATTGTGCATAAATCATTGAAGCCTTTGAATATTATTCAATAATTAATACTGAAAATAATATCAAAATTGAATAAATATAATTTACGCACATTTACATAAGTAAATAAATAGACTCAATAATGGGATAAAAATCTGTGAAACTCGCGATATAGTTTGCAGTATAGAGGTAAGGGCTGCAACAACGAATCGATTAAATCGATAAAAATTTATTACTAAAAGCGTTGGCAACGAATTTCATTATCGATTCGTTGTGTCCCGCGACACGGAGACGTTTGATTAAAAAAAAGAACACTTTAGTTCAGTGCGGAGTGGAGAAAACACGGCCCCTCTCCATTTCTCGTGCACTGATACAGAGTTCAGCGCCTCAAAAAGACAGGGATGATGCGGAAGAATCACTACACAATTCTACTTTTGTTCCGTTTTGAATTGAGAACCGAAAAGTACCTGGTGCTGGTTTCTTTGTGTCTGGCGCTGAGCCAGGGAAAGACAGCGGGGTTTAGCTGGTTTTGTTTTTGGTATTCCTGACACATTCAGTGATAGACGGCATTAAAACAAAAAACTCTTACCCTAATGCTGTGTTCACACCAGACGCGGAACTCGTGGATAAATCGCGCTATTCGCACGTAAATTGCCGCATGAACATTTGAGTTTACTCGCTTCATTCGCGCGTGAAATCCGCTTCATTCGTGTGTCAAATTCACTTCAGAACAGACGCGGATTCGCGTGATGGGCAGGGCTTCTGTCTGCCCCGTGACTCTAGCTTCATAGCTAAAAGGCTAACATGGATTTTATGTAGAAAATAACAGTGTTTATGTGCTTTATGAAGGATGATAAACAGCGTCGATACATTTAGAGCCGTGTCTGAGTCCACTACAACTTTTCAGAGGTGCATCCAGCTCTTTAAGCTCATAAACTCCTCCAGAAACTGAACCTGGCTGATGGAGGTTTTCAGCGGTGCTTCTGACTGAGCCCAGCCCAGTTTGATGAACTTCTTGTCTGTGTCTGCTGGAGGATTTCCCCCGGGACACCGACAACAGGCGATACGTCACAGTCAAGCCCCCACAAGAGCAAGCTCCTGATTGGTTAACGCGGCGTGAATGTCCGCTGAAGTTCAGATTTTCGAATTTGAGTGATTCACGCGAAACGCGCATCAAACGCGCAAAACGCTTAATTCGCGCCACGCCATTCGTACATATCACGGCATTCGCACCGCGCCATTTGCGCGTATCGCACCGCAGGATGTCTATTCGCGCGTTTGCATTGACTTAACATGTAAATCACTCGCGCTTGACGCGCATTCTGCGTCTGGTGTGAACGCAGCATCATAAGATCTAAACTGTGTTTCCTACAAAAAGACAAAGCAGGTTATGTTCCACAGCTGCCTTTTTTTTGTTTTTTGCTCGATATTACGAGCACTGCTCCGTTTAAGCAGTCGCAATATGCGCTGAGCCAGAGAGCATGCGCTGAGGAGAGCTCTCAGTAAGGGACCGTCGGAAAAATGCTGCTTCTTTTTCTGTTTTTTCTTTTCGAAAACAAAACCAACTTAACTCTGCTGAAAGACGTGTCATAGTATCACAATTACGCAGCGTTTTAATCATCTAATACGTCACTTATGCTTTAGATATGTAAATACACACAAGTACTAGTAAAACAAGACATTTAGAGTTTGTAAAACACACAAGGAAGTCTAACAATCCATTCAAATATAATTTGCTGATGTGTTTTATTCATGTCAGATACACATTACACATAGGGAAAGTAACTATAAAGTTGAATCTACGCTTCTCTAAGTTCACCAGCCGCTTACTTGCATGTATTTTGGGAGTAGCTTATAAATGTACCTGCTGAATGCTGCGTGTTTTGCTTTTATGAATGAGGCAGCGGCCGCAAGTAAACATGGAGACGTCCATCTCACGGTATAAATCAAGATCACTTACACGTTTATGTGAATTGGAAGTAGTCAGGTAGTTGATAACATTTTTGGATCCTTCATTTTTCCATCTGTTTTCATGTATAGCTGCACTGCAGAAAACTTTTCTTTCTTAGTCATTTTCTCTCGTTTCCAGTTCAAATATCTAAAAAATCTTCGTCAAGACCAGACAAGAAAAATGGCATGAGAAAACGAAGTGATGCTGTTTGAGATTATATCTTATTAAGATCATTTTTCTTACCCCATTGGCAAATAATTTTGCTTGTTTTAAGCAAACAATCACTTAATTCTGAGGTTAAGTGATTTCTTAAGCTATTTCATGTGTCTAGTATGTATCTTAATTTCAAAACATTTAGATATTTGGATTGAAAACAGTTTATTAATATTATTATTATTATTATTATAACAGCTCAGGGATGAGCTTTTTTGAATAAAGGGTTGGAAATTAAGGCTTTTCTTGTTTTTTTTTTAATCCGATTAATCAAAAAATAATCGACAGATTAATCGATTATTAAAATAATCGTTAGTTGCAGCCCTAATAGAGGGAAACATTCTGCCCACTGTAAACTAGACTTTTGATAATAATAACTATAAATCGGTCCATGCAATGATTTATTAGTAAAATGATCAGTAACATGAGTGCAATACATGCATTTATGAGCCTGTTTACAGATTTACTGACATGCTCTTACTTTCAATTCACTCATAGATTCAGTTGAATGTTATGTAATGAAATGTAATCAAGGGATTTTGCTGCAGCAGGCGGAAAGATATCATGCAGCGCCTAAAAGTAGTCCCCAGCAATAAACCCTACACCAGAATGAATGTACAGTTCCTAGTAATCTCAACCTAGGAAATAGCAACTTTTCATTTCTATTGGTCTTTTAGTGCACAATGGAGCTACAGAAGAGTCAAGCTTTTAATAGGAAAATTATCTAAACCAGTGGTTCTCAAAATTTTTTCTTCAAGTACCACCTTAGAAAAAAATTGTCTCTCCAAGTACCACCAAAATGAGCAGTATTGAAATACAGTAGCGTAGTAGGCCCAGTAGAGCAGCTACAACTCTGCACAGTAAAAAAACGTGGCAGATTACCCCAGAAATATAGGCTATATGTCATATATGGCACATTATATACATCATTTTTGATACGTTTAGAAATATATGTAGCATGTACATGATGTATTTCATTCCTCCACGTACCACTAGAAGGAAGCCTGCGTACCACTAGTGGTACACGTACCACAGTTGAGAACCACTGATCTAAACTCTTTGGTCATTTTTAGCAAGATTCTAATGGTCTAATCTGAATTCATAATCTATGCTAAGCTGAAAGTGCTCCTGCCTGACCCGGAGATTGGAAGAATGAATTAAACAATGGTAAAGCTCAACTGTTGACTCTAGGAGAGCTGTAAAATGAGCCTATTTTCAAAACAAGTGGAGTGTTGATTAAAGATTTTAGTTAAGAAACTCTCAAAATTAATCAGCAGATTTATTTTAAACACAATTCTGTGCAGAAATAGCAACAAAAAAAAATAGAAGCCGTTTTTTAAAATGTTTTATATTTAGTGCTATATGAATACACAGCAATACATTTTAAATGACTAATAATAAACATTTTGTAATGTCATCAAATTATCTAAATATGACAATGACAAGTGTTTTTTTTCACTGTATGGCCAATTACAATCAATATTTTAAATTGGTGTTATCTGTAAATCATGATAACAAATGAAATGTATAGGTCATTGTTTCGCTCCATTTTTACTTTAAATTAAACATTCTCATATATATTTCCCCAATTTCTGTTTAACGCAGAAATTATTTCAGCACATTTCTAATCATAATAGTGTTAATAACTCATTTCTAATAACTGATTTATTTTCTCTTTGTCATGATGACAGTAAATAATATTAGACTAGATATTCTTCAAGACACTTCTATACAGCTTAAAGAGACATTTAAAGGCTTCACTAGGTTAATTAGGGTAAAGTTAGGGTAATTAGGCAAGTTATTGTATAACGATGGTTTGTTCTGTAGACTATCGAAAAAAATATAGCTTAAAGGGGCTAATAATTTTTTCCTTAAAATGGTTCTTAAAAAATTCAAAACAGCTTTTATTCGAGCCAAAATAAAACAAATAAGTAGAAAAAATATTATCAGACATACTGTGAAAATTTCCTTGCTCTGTTAAACATCATTTGGGAAATATTTAAAAAGAGAAAAAAAATCTAAGGGGGGGGATAATTCTGACTTCAACTGTGTGTGTGTGTGTGTGTGTGTGTGTGTGTGTGCGTGTGTGCGTGTGCGTGTGTGCATAGTCAAGCCCAATTATTATTATTTTTTTAACCAGCAATTTTATTTGTGACCTAAAATGACACAGGCTTCTCCCGAAATATAATAAGATGACGCATAAGAGGCCTCATTGTTGGAAAAATATATATTTCTCAGCTTTTGTTTACATTTTAACAAAAAACATTAAAGAGCCCATATTATGGGTTTTTGAAAATTCCCCTCCATGTAGTGTGTAACACAGCTCTAAGTGAAGTGAAGTATCCAGCTAAGGCTTAAATCTGTAAGAATACAGTGTTTAAAACTGTTGATTCATCTATAAAAGAGTCGATTCATAGTGCTTCAAACGAGTCGCCTTGATACCGAGTCATTAGGTGTTTCGCCATGACGTACGAACGAAACAAAGTTTTTCACGTGCACGCGCAAACCCGGGAGATTTCAAACCTGAGGCCACGCCCTCTGACGCAGTAACCCAGACACACACACACACACACCCACAAACACACGCACACAAACATGCCGGTCGATTGAAGTCACATTGCAGATGGATATATTGAGTCTCTACCCAAAGATGAAACCTCAGCATTATAGCCAAGCAGTTGGAAACTACTGGAAACTTCTGGAAACTACATGCTACAAAGAATACTTCATCTGCGTTTGTTAAAGGAAGGATCAGTAACTTACTGATGGACATCAGGATGGGTTTCTTCCATTTCTCAAGTGTAAGTACGTGCGGTTAAAGTTGTTGCCTCGTTGACTCGAGCTTGCAAATGTATTTAGTTGTGATTTGTTACTTGTAACCGCGTGTACTGTATCAGGTTAACTGGATATTTTATCTTATCGCGTGCAAAGTCACGTTAAAAACGCGACGCGTGCTGTTTGTTTATGGAGCTCCGTGCTAGAGTTCTGCTCCCGCGATTTATTCGGAAATTTATTCCCGCGCCGCAGAAATCTGGCGCGGGGACAGCCGCGGGAATAAATTTCCGAATAAATCGCGGGAGCGGTCGGTAACGGGTTTAATTTGGGACGGGAGCGGGCTGTCTAGCAATATCACGGATATTGCTATGCGAATTAGAAAGAGAGAGTCTGCGTGGTGCTTGTGTGTGTGTTAGTGCGCACGCGCGCGTATGTGAGAGAGAGAGAGAGAGAGAGAGAGAGCGAGCGAACGAACGAGCTTTGTGCTGTGTGTGTGTTTATACTGACAGCTTGGCTGTCTGGACTGTATAGCTGGGTGATTTTTGGTTGTGTTCTCCGCTCTAGCGGGACCGGGCGCGGCGGGCAGAAAACGGAGCGGGTTCTCAGGCTAAAACCTGGCGGGTGCGGGCGGAAGCGGGAGCGTTGTCATCCGGAGGTGTGTGTGTGTTTTTGTGTGTGTGTGGTATGGCGAGTACACGACTGTCTCCTTCGTTCGGTTATCCGTGGCACTATCCACTCGCCATAGTGTGGCAGCTAAAATCCACGTCTGCACTATCGAGCGTGTATGAACTGTGATTACTTTTTAAATTGCTGATTAGCTATTGGCCATTTCCCTCTCTGACTGAAGGCAGTCGACCAATCGCGACAGACTGTCATCGGTCCAATCAGCGCAGATTAGCTCCGCGCTAAGGAGGGGTTTGGGAACAAATGAATCACTGGACGATTCATACAGGAGTCGCTGGGATAATTAGGTAAAAATAAATGCAGATTATAAGACCATGAAAGTGTTTTTTGACCTTGCATGCATATTAAACTGTTGTTGGAGACCCTTACAACCAAGATATGACCCTATTTCATGTATAATATGGGCTCTTTAAGTCAGAATTTGCCAGAGGTATAAAAATTGTTGGACTTGATCAAGATAGACGGACGGACGATTGATTATTTGATTGATTACTTTCACTTTGACTGCATTGATGATTGTAACCCCCGTATGTGAATGCACTATTGAGCTCTGTTCTTTTGTTGTTGTGCAGAAAGACTGGAGAGGAGGTTTACGGCCTCACGGTTCCTCTCGTCACCACCTCTATGGGTGATAAACTGGGGAAGACGGCAGGCAACGCCGTCTGGCTGAACCGAGATAAAACATCACCCTTTGAGTTCTACCAGTACTTCCTCCGTCTGCCTGATAACAGCGTGGAGCGGTGAGTCCGCAGTCACACCGCATGACGTCAGGAGGAGTCTACTGGACACCAGCACAAAAATAAACCACCAGCTTTGTTTTCATACACTTATTTTGGAGTATTGCATAAAAACGCTTAGTGGAAACGCCTAGATGTGCTTACATTTTCTGAGTGGGATAAACATTTTATCCGATAAAACATAATGTGCATGAACTCAATGGAAACACATTTACTGAAGAAATTCAAGCATGTGCTTCAGTAAAGTGATGTGACTTAGTTTTAGGAGATCGTGTGATGATATAATGTGTGTGAGGGTCTTTGCGTCATTAATGTTGGTTTGCCGCTCTCCATGTTTCCAGCTTCACGTTGTAAAACATCTGAAATGTTGTTCTGCTGATTGTAAAAGGCCTCAGTTGTCAGTCCGTCATGCTTCAGTAATATTATTATTCTATTTTTATTATTACCTCGTATTCCTCACTGTCTTGAGCATCTGTATGCGCTCCCAAAGAGCGTCTCACGCCTGCAAAAGCCACTGCACTGCATTTCGTCTTTGTCTTCTGAGGCGCAACTCATTTATTAGAGAAGAAGAAAGACCCAGAGCATGCATGCATAGAGCTTAAAATTAAAATAATGTAACTTATTTTAAGTAAAACCATGAGTACTATAGCCATCAAAATAATGACCATTATTATTACTACTCAACCTATAATCATATGTAATAAAACAAAGTATTATAAATGTATGGCATTTTAAATTATCTAAGCATTAAAGGGCACCTATGGTGAAAAATCTACTTTTCAAGCTATTTGGACAAACATGTGTGTATATATAGTGTATAGACCGTAATATTTGGGTTGATATAAACACACACAGTCCTTTTTTTTTCAATTTAACAACATAAAAACGGTGGACCAATTGGAGCGGTTTTCAGACCGACCGCAACTTTACGTAGGAGTGCGGTCCCCCCGCCCACCGAATTGATTGACAGCTGCGTGCATTAACATGTCCCGGTAGTCACGTGTATATGTCAAAAAGACCAGACATACGCTAAGCAACCAGGAATAAAAGGTCTGTTCTGTTCGCTAGGATTAGCAATCATCATCAAATGTGATTAAGAGTGAGTTTTACAAGTTTTAAGTGTTTAAAAAAAAAAAAAAAGTGCATGTGTGTAATGAATTACAGCGATTTACTTCAGCTTTACTTCATCAACACAGCCGCGTGTCTGAACAATTATAAAGGAAGACGCTTCATTCCCGGTTTGTAGACGTTAAATCAGGTTTATTTTTTACATTAACATAACAGATATCCACACAGCAGTGGAGATTAGCCTGTATCCTGTCACATCTGAGTGCAAAAACAGTGCAAAGCTAAGTGCGCTCTGTCTGTCTGCCAGCCTGCCTGTCTGTGTGTGTGTGTGTGTCAGCTGCAGTGTCCGTGTGTATTAGTGTGCGTGTGCGCGCGAACTTTGTAACGATATTGCGTGTGACTCATCAATGCAACTTCACAACAACTACTGATTAGTACAGCTTTACTGTAGTATTTCTCACAAACGCTACGTGAGACCTTCTTTTAAGTCTGTCTGTTGTCTGACGCAGCTGAGGGAGGAGATTAAAGCATGCGGGAAGGTAGGTAGAAACAGTAGGTGGGGTGGACTCGTCTTAAAGGCGCAGTACGGCAAAACCACCCCCTGGTGGAAATACGTATATAACAGCATCTTGTAAAAGGTATCATGAAAAATCTGATGGGTGTTTTGAGCTGAAACTTTACAGACACATTCTAGAGACGCAAAAGACTTGTATTAAATCTGAAAAAGGGGTGCTCTTTAATTTAATCAGGATGACTACTTTTATATGATTACAATTACAGTGAAATGATGAAATATTATAATTTAGTATAATCGTTTTACATGAGAGTTTATAACGTCGTTTTTACCTGCAATTAAAACCTGAGTTTCTCTGCATCGTTACTGCAGTCCTCAGAGTCACACGATCCTTTAGAAATTATTCTAAGATGCCGATTTACTTTACTTTATATGATTTCATATTTATTTTTAGCATTTTCAGAATAGTTCTAAGAGAATGGTCTGCTTGAAAATGAACCTTTACAAATAATTTTTGATTGCCTTAATGAATCAGTGCAGGATGAAAGCATTAGTTGTACAGTGACAGAAGGGTTTTTTGTTTCTTTCTCTCGTGCAGGTACCTGAAGCTCTTCACCTTCCTCTCTCTGTCTGAGGTGGAGAACCTGATGGAGCAGCAGAGAAAAGACCCGGGAAAGAGGATCGCACACAAACGCCTGGCTGCGGAAGTCACCAAACTGGTCCACGGCAAAGACGGCTTAGAAAGCGCTAAAAGGCAAGAAAGTGATGATTGAAGTTGATCTGAGCTTCTACCAAATATTAAAGGGCACCTATTATGCAAAAATCTTTTTTAAGGGGTTAAACACAGTTGTGTGTGAATATAAGCAGCTTCTAATGATATTAATTGTATTGTTTATAATCAGACTTGATAAAAACAGTCTGCAGAAACACTTTGACGTTTTCTCTTTGCACATGTCATCAGAGGGGAAAGCCCCGCCCACTTGTGACCATCTCTCCCTCATTAGCATATAGGATGTTAAGTCTTCTTTTTGAATCTGCCACTATGCTGACACATATGCTGCTGTGTACATCCGTGAGATTGGATGTACTACAGAGCATGTACTACGTCTTGATTTCATTCATACTACTCGCATATATAGTAGTGGTGTAACGGATCACAAATCTCACGGTTTGGATCACGTTATGGTTTTTTAGTCACGGATCGGTCCATTTTTTTAGATCAGCAACAAATTTAATTTGCTTTCCATTTATTACAAAAACATTACTTCGAGACACTTTTGGTTTTAACAAACAAAACTTAGAACCCGTAATTTAATTAAAATAAAATGAGGAAATAATCAGCTGAATAAAAATAAACTAAAATATTGAGTGCTGTGAAAAATTCACTGCTACTACTACTGTTGCTGATAACGCTAAATGTAGAAATATAACATTATAATTTGTACATATTTACTTTTAGTTTCATTTTCAATAAATGATTCAGTTATTCATTAATAAATCTTCATGTTTCATAGCTAGATGATCATTTTTGAAGAATTATTCAGTGGCTGTTTGTCACCACCTATTGGTGAAGTAATGTAATTGTTGCCTACAACTTTCATTTTTGAGTGTCAAGTTAAATGCATATGACGGTGATTTTAATCTTTACCATAAACATCAGATGTTTTATCTAAGCTGTTCTCCCAGTTCTTCTGTGTTATTTGACTGTTCGTAACTTCATAACTTTCTCAAACAACTCAAGACTAAATCTCTTTCTTGATTTTTGCATTTCTCAAACACAGATTTACATGCAGCGATTTGAAGAATTAATAATCCTATGCATATCTAATTTATCAAATATGTTGCGTGGGTGTTGAGATCCCGATCTTGTAATGATTAATCGTGCAGCTTATACTGAATGCATTTATGCAGGCTAAACTAGTAGTGACAAAAAACACCTTTAACCCTAGGAAATACACCACTTCGCGAAAAACCCACCACAACTTCTACCGTCATCATTATATTTTACAGGAAATACTTTTATACATGTGATTTGAATGATGCAAGAGGCGATCTCTCTGTGATCGTTACAAATTTAGTAAAGCAAAAAAAAGTATTAATCCGCAGGTCACGTTTGTTCCGAACCATGGGTTGTGATTTATACGAATCATGGATCAACCATGATCCTTTACACCCCTAAAATATAGAGCACACTTTTCTAATGGCCGTGTAAATTCAAATATAGTATATACTCAAGTAGTAAGCGATGTATTTATTTATTTATATATATATATATATATATATATATATATATATATATATATATATATATATATATATATATATATACATACACACACACACACACAGTTAAAGTCAGAATTATTAGCCCCCCTGTATTATATATGTATATGTGTGTGTGTAGGTGCACGACAGCTCTATATCACAGCAGTATTGAGGCTCTGGAGCAGATGAGTGACACTGAACTGCAGGAGATTTTCCGAGAGGCTCCATTCCATGAGTTTTTCCTTGAACCAGGAACGACGGTTCTGGACGCCTGCAGACGAGCACGAGCTATTCCTGACGGACCCCGCGGGTGCGTGCTTGTGGAATGATCCATCAGATTCTGTTGGAAGATTTTGTACATTGTTATGTTTTATTCTGTTGGCACTAGTGCTGTTTAACGATTCATGTTTGCATACAAAACAAAAGTTTGTAATTACATAATATATAGTTTGTTATTGAAATTAAAATGATTAGAATTGTATGTAAAATGCACAAAAAATAAACAAACAACAAAATAAAACTCAAGTAAAAACTCATCACTGTTATTTGAAAAAATATATTGCAGGTTTAAAACGACAATTGTTTCAAAAAGTATAAAAATTAATACAAAATGCACTTATTATAAATATTGTAGTTATTAAAATGTAACAAGTGTTAAACATTTTAAATGTAAAGCATTTTTAAATTTTAAGTCTTGTAAAAAAAAGCATGTAATGTAAAATTTAATTATATTTAACAATATTTAAATGGTTTTATATAAAAAATACAAATATTTAAATACATTTTATATAATTTATATATTACTTTTTATAAAATAAATTTAGTAAATAAATTAATTAAAAATTTAAAACAATTTTTTAAATAATTGATAAATATATGTAATGTTTGTAAACTAGTTTCATTTAAAAATATGCAATTATTTTCTATATACTGTAAAATATTAAAATTTATTACAATTTTTATATTTCACAAAGTAGTACCGTGTTTGTGTCTAAAATTATGGGGAAAAAACATAGTTTATGATAGTTATAATATTAAAATAATAAAATATTATTATTATTTAAATAAAATTAAATAATAATAAAATAAGCTGGAAAATACCTGCACTTTATTTATTTATTTATTTTTTTGCATTCCATCTGTGCCTTTTTCGCCAAAAATAATGAATTTATTGTCCTGTTGTGCACAGCTATCAGATGATCAAGGACGGCGGTGTCTGGATAAACCACCAGAGGGCCGAAAACCCAGAGCAAGTGCTTATTGTTGGTCAGCAAATCCTCTCAAACGGACTCAGTCTGATCCGTGTCGGCAAGAAGAACTTCCACATCCTCAAGTGGCTCAGTTTGTGATTTAACACCATCTGCACACAGAAACAGCATCCTCTCAAACTCCTCAGGATTCACCAAGTCATTCAAATGTGCCCAGCAGAGGTCAGTGTCGGTCAGGCTCAGCTCATCACAAGCTGCAGAAACGAGATGTCGAGCTCAATTGTGCTCTTGAGAAACCAACATACATCTGTGTGGAAGATTTCAAAGACGTGAGAACAGTCTTGGCCCTGTTTTATGTGCACAAATTACACGTTTTGATGTGTGAACGCGATTGTTTAATTGCACTGGAAAACTGTTGGGTTCTGTTCCGCTCTTTAATTAAAGTATGTTATGTAAAAGTTTGGGTTTGTTCCAGTGAAGCTGACATGAATATGTTGCAGTATTATATAATATTCATTAGAGATTCATGACAATTTTGGGAATTAAATTAAATTTACTGAAGTTATGTTATACATGTGGAAAGCACATTAAAGTGGCTAATGTTTCATATACAGTTGAAGTCAGAATTATTAGCAGCCCTTTAAATTTTTTCTCTTGTTTAAGAATTGCCAAATGATGTTTAACAGAGCAAGGAAATTTTCACAGTATGTCTGATAATACTTTTTCTTCTGGAGAAAGTCTTATTTGTTTTATTTCGGATACAATAAAAGCAGTTTTTATTTTTTAAACATCATTTTAAGGTCAAAATTATTACAGGGTTTCTGTGGGCTCTTAAAAAGTCTTTAAATGTCTTAAATCTTAAAATCCAAATTTTAGGCCTTAAAAAGTGTTAAATATCCTGAAATGTTAAGTTGTAGGTCTTAAGTTCTTAATTTTCTTTCGTTCATGTATTGCTATCCAATCTGGCCCAAACCCATACAATCACCAACAATCCATCTCAAAAAAACTTGAAACTTTTTATTTGAAAAGTTTAATCATAAAGGTTTCTTTTCATTACAATAACATTTGTTTAAAAGTTCTTCGTGTATTTACTGCTGTCCTGGACAGATTGTTGTGCATAGATTTAGTTTATTATGTTTTTAAATTAATTTATTATTTTTAAAGAAAGTTCATGTTGGAATAAATGTGTATGAATACAAGTAGAGCTTGCTTGTTTTTACACAATATTTTAAATATTTTGCTAAGAAATAAAATCTAAAATATTACTTTGTTAAATTTGGTGTTTTATTGTATTTTACAATGTATTAAATTATATATATATTTTTTGAAATGGCAAATAAGAATCTTTTCCATCTGGACCATTTGATGAATTCCTTAGCCTTTAGCCCTTTACGATTCTAAATTTAACTCATAATGTTCTTAAAAATATCTTAAAGTTTTAAATTTAACTCTGTGAAACTTGCAGAAACCCCGTATTAGCCCTTTTAAGCTATATTTTTTTTTTCGATAGTCTACAGAACAAACCATCATTATACAATAACTTGCCTAATTACCCTAACCTGCCTAGTTAACCTAATTAACCTAGTGAAGCCTTTAAATGTGACTTTAAGCTGTATAGAAGTGTCTTGAAGAATATCTAGTCTAATATTATTTACTGTCATCATGGCAAAGATAAAATAAATCAGTTATTAGAGAAGAGTTATTAAAACTATTAGGATTATAAAAAATCTGTGTTGGAAAAAATCTCTTTGTTAAACAGAAATTAGGGCAAAAAAATAAACAGGGGGGCTACTAATTTTGACGTCAACTGCAACTTAAATGGGACAATATGATGTTCAGTTGTCATTTAGCTTAACTAATGTATTCCAAAAACAACATATACATACATATATATATATATATATATATATATATATATATATATATATATATATATATATTTATAGGGCTACACAATTTAAAAGACATTACAATGTTTTGTTTTGCTGCGATATACTGTATATTGCGATATGAATGTAATTTCAGCAGATGATTTGAACAGCTCTATTTGGAAATATTTCATTCATTTAAATGAACAGGGATGAGCAAGTCTTTTTCTATGCAGTGCATCTGCATCAATTATAATAAACTGCAAGCAAAAATAAATAAACAAACAGTGCTTTATGGTTTTCTGGGAAGTCTGATAGTGTTCAAGTACTGAAAATGAATCAAATGTAAAATAACATGGTCATCGTTGTATGAAGAATTTTAAAACAATAATATGTAATATCTTTATATTTTAATATTTAATAAAACCCTAATCCTGCAATCAGACAATTGCAGATGCACACGTTGGGATATTAATGCTCAAACGAGATTTTGTTTGACTGGATTGAAGAGCAATAGCAAAGAATAAGGATTTTAGGTTATTAGAATACACTATTTATTAAGTGTTATTAGTTTTTGTTATTATATATAATTATTATTTTTTTGTTCTTAAACACATATGGAAGACAAAAAATGATAATTAAACTGCTTTTCATCTTAAACCTGTTAATAATAATATTTTTTAAATTAAATTCTCATTACGTTTTGAATATAAGATATATAAATATGTAATATTGTACAAAATAATGTGAATAATAATTATATAAATAGTGCATAAATATAAATATTTCTATAAGTTAAATATTTAAATAAATTCATTCATTTTCCTTTGGTGTAGTCCCTTTATTCATCAAGGGTCGTCACAGCGGAATGACCCACCAACTATTCCAGCATATGTTTTATGCAGCAGATGCCCTTTCAGCTGCAACCCAGTACTGGGAAACACCCATTCACACACACTCATACACTGCGGCCAATTTAGTTAATCAATTCCCCTACAGCACATGTGTTTGAACTGTGGGGGAAACCGAAGCACCTGGAGGTGCAACAGGGAGAACATGCTAACTCCACACGCCAACTGGCCCAGCCGGGACTCGAACCAGGGACCTTCTTGCTCTGAGATGACAGTGCTAACCACTGAGTCGCATATTTATATAAATATTCTAAATAAATAAATGTAACCATCGGATTATCTAGATATCCATAAATACTCTGGTTTCGTTGATCTGTAAAACCATCAATAATCAAAAGCCCCAAACTGCATCACATTTTATGGAGTTAAATTGAGGGTAAACCCATCCAAGTGTTTACTGAGCTTTCCTAAATATAGAACGTTTTGGGTTGACTGTAAATGAGCTCATGTCCTCCTCATGTGAAGCGACACTCAGTTCTTGTCATTATGATTGTGAGGTTTAATCGAGAAACTGTTCCTGGAAATGTTTTTGCCAATTACAGCTCAATTCTAGGAACAATTTCAGCTGAGTGTCCAGCTCTGCTACTTCCACATTTCTGTCTTTAAGTGTCAAAACTGACATTCATCTTGAGAAACCAGAGGCTAACCAACACATCACAGGTAATGAAATTAAGCATCTTTACCACATGTAAGTGTTGATTTACTTTATTTATTCACATTGGATGTGTTAGACTTAAAATGTCCTAAAGTTCTTAAAACGTTCAATAAATAGTTTTTATTAAAGTATTATGTTAAGCACAATATTGAGATTTTTATTTAGCTTAGGTCATTTATATATTTATTGTCTTTTCGTTATGCTTCATTAATAGTTTAAGCATAAATTTGTGTATTTTTTTATTTCTTTTAAATAATGGTTTTCTGATAAAGTTATTACTTTTCGTTTTGGTTATGTGGTGATTTTCTTTTTTCAATTACACTGTTACAAAATGCGAATGAACTAGATCTTTTAAATGATTCAGTTAAACCAAATCGAGCAGTATCTGTGAATCATTCGCTAAGAGAATTTGTTTTGTTGACATGAATCATTGGGAAAGCCATACTTGCAGATTTTGACAACATGTACGCAAAATAAATAGATTTTAAAATTATTATTATAAATTTTTATTTAAAAAAAGTTTTTTTTTCTTTTAAGCACAGCAGTTACACCACGACTTGTTAGGATTTAGTTTGTTTCGCTGTACAGTTTAATTAAGACACTAGATTTTATTTCTGCCTTATTTTTTAATTTAATGTTGTTATTGGTCATTAGTTCTGCTAATGTTTTGAACAGAAAACTTCATTAATTTCAAAATATTTAGAACAGTCTTTTAGGATATGAGTATTGTTTGCTTTAAATTGAGCATTTACAAAAGATTTGTTCTTTTATTGAACCACAACTTGTTTTTAATTGAATGGGTGGGATTTGCCAGTGTTTATTTTTATTTTTTTTTACCTTCAAATAACAAACAGGCATTTTTACCTTCCATTGTTAAACATATATAACATTATATCCAAGCAGTAGATAATAAACAAAATAGTACAACATAATAATATTAATAACAGAAATAAACCTTAAATAATACAAAGGAAAAGACAATACATTCAGGGGGGGTCAGTCCATATAAGCTGAAAAGTTTGGAGAGCTTTGAGGCACCTTTTGTTTTTACTTGTTTTATGGATTTACATAAAATGTTGAAATCATTTTTAACCACAACTTGACGTTCAATTGACTAGCGAAAGAATCATTTGTTTGAATTGAATCTTATAAATGGTTCAGTTGTGAATCATTCGCCTGTAAAAAAAAAACTAAGCATTTGGGAAGTGACCTAAAAGAGTAATGTAAAAAACAACATTTGACATATTTGTAACAAGTTACTGTTAACAAATACGTTCAGTAGCCTAAGTTTTAAACTGTTTTCATATAAGAAAAAAAAATACTGATGAAACACCAACTGATTATGTTTATTTAGCCTATTCTCTTGATTGATTAATATCGAAAGCAGAAATCTGCACTTATGGCTAAAATTGCCTCACAAGCTTTTACTTTCGATTTCACAGTGAGTTTTAAGCGTTTGCGTAAGATCCACTTTTTTTTTTTTTACAAGCCAGTTACAAAACAAGACATGAAACGTCACGAATGAACCGAATCTTTTAAACGAATCAACGGAACAATAGATGCCCGAATCACTCGATTGTAGTAAAACTATTTGGGAGTAATTTAAACAGTTTTGGAGTACATATAATAAAACAGCAATTATATACAAAGTCAATAATTCGACATTATTACTAAGTGCACGGTCGCTTCATAGGGAACTGCTGAATTAAGATACATTTGGCTTTATATTCGCACATTTGGACTTTTTTAACAATATAATTTCAGAATAATATTATTTGCCAGTTCTAAATGGGGAAATCATATTAGCAGTTACTGACTCTCAAAGTACAACTTTGTTCACAGTCAATTAAATAGTGATGATGTTGTTTTCAAGTTATACTAAATGCGATTTCAGAGCCAATGTAGCGTGGTAAACAAGAACCAACTTTACCTCAATAACTGCTGCGAGTGAAAGGAATCGTTTACCGAACCGAGTCACTAAACAAAGTGACTCATTTGGCGGAGGCTCGTCGAGGGTGTTTTGTTGATGTACTGTTCTAGTGGGGGATGGGCGCTCAAAGAAGGCGGATCTCCGGTGCTCCAATCCCCTGCCGTCCCCTCGTCCTTTAAAGAGCTCTTTGTGTCAATCACGCGTTTTTTTCGCCCTCTTTCCCCCCTTCATCGCCATATTGGGCACCGAAAAGCCTCGCCTTGTTATTTCTCTTCCCCCTTTTTTTTTACTACGCGTCTACGCCTCGCAGTTGACAGGAGTGGCCATCGCGAACGCTGCTTTTGTTTTGATGATCGTCTTGTCGATGTTTTTTTCGCTCATGCGGCCCGTCGTTGTGGATCGCGTTGGAGTAGCTCTGTAACAGCTGTGTTTTCGTCTCAAAAATGTCCAATGTTCGCTTGTCTAATGGCAGCCCGACGCTGGAGCGGATGGAGGCGCGACTGTCTGACCAACCGAAGCCGTCGGCATGTCGAAACCTGTTCGGGCCGGTGGATCATGAAGAGCTGAAGAAGGACTTCCAGCGGCAGCTCCGGACGATGGAGGACGCGTCGGCTGAAGCCTGGAACTTCGACTTTTCCACGCACACGCCGCGCGCCGACGGTAGATATCAGTGGGAAGCGCTGGATATTCGCTCGGTGCCCGGTTTCTACAGCCGATCGGAGCGGGGGAAGGGCTCCGATATTCACATCTCCTCCTCTGGGAATAATAACGACAATAACGTGGATGTTAACGGGAATCACGACTGTAGGGTAACGGAGCAAAGCGCGGAGACGCCCGAAACGCTCCGAGAGCCGAGGAAAAGAAGCTCCTGTCTCGGTATGTGCTTTGAATTTTGACCGTTAAAAACTTTAAAATGTTGACCGTTGACATTTTAAATCAAACCGAAAACGGTTTATTTATAGCCTACGTGTGTATGGGTGTATATGATGTGGCTTATGCTCTATATCTCGGAATGTGTTTAACGTTATTAGTTTTAAGCTTTTCAAACCTACATAACAACTGCGTTGTGCTTGTGACGAACTACGTTTAATTAATACGTTAAATCTACATGTACTACTTTCAAAACTAAAATGGCTGTATTTTAAATTAGTTGTTTTAACTTTTGTTAACTCAAATATGGACAAGTCCAGCTGTTGCGTTAAGTTTTTCCAGGTAAATTTAAATTACACTTAAAACACAAGCGTTGGGTTTGTGTGTAGTTGACCCACTTGAGTTGTAACTATTTTTAGTGTACAAAAACTAAATTATACATTTCATACGCACTTTTAAGTAGTTGTATTTTGTAGTAAAATGGAGTTTAATCCTTAAAACGATAATTTATTTAGCTATTTACATGTGTTTTTGTTCTTTTCAACCAGTGTTTGACAATTAAATACTTTTTTTTATTATGTCAGACTCATCGTGTCAAAGCAAACGCTCGCACATCTGTGTGGATGAAGTGACCCGAACGCCCAGAAAACCCAAAAAACCCAGAAAACCATTGAGTCCGACACCCACATAAACACAATGAGGTAAGCACAACATTTTATACTTGAATATTGTGTTATACAGAAAGTTTACAGTTGTTTATTGATTCTATATAACAGGGGCACATGTCTAAAAAAGAAAGGATGTGTTCTAAAATCTTTAAAAACACTACTCGATTTAACATTAATGTACCCTAACGTCAACTTAACGGTTATATAAATATAAAACATCCGGCTTTTTCCGTATAATAACCTAAAGAGAGTGCGTGTGTGTGAATGTGAAAGGGTTAAAATGGTGCGTTTACTACGAGAGCTCGAGTTTCCTTCAGAGTGAAAAACATTTTACACGTCAGCAGTGTTCACTATCGAGGGACTTCAGAGTGTCATTCACACCTCCACTCGACTACTATCATCTGAAACCGCGCATATATAATCACAAGTTCGCGCTAGTATCCTTTAAGTGCAGGTTTGAGGTGTAAAACCGAACACCTGGAGTCTGATTGCAGGTCGTGTCCGTAAATCTGATGTAACTTCAGGTTGTTGTGTGCTCAGTTTAGTCATGTGAGGAAATGTGCAGCCAAATCGATATGTCAGAGAGCAAATAACAGTCGGTCACGGCGCATTTATAAAGTCATAACATCAGTAATGAGGAGTGTTTTGCTTTGGTGGGACTCCAAATGTTTCGTGAGCTCATTTTTCCAGTGTTTTTGTTTCCTGCTGTAGTTTCATTCAGTTTTTTTTTTTTTTTTTTTGGGTGGGTTGTGCTGCTAGTTTGGTTTGTGGTGAAGTCGAGTCAGAAGTGAAGTTATCTGCAAGAGTCAACAGTTTTATTGCTGTTTGTTTATACGTATGTGTAAAATGAAGTTAAGATGAAGTAATAATCATTCTGAAGTAAATTAATAATGGACTGATCAAATATTTGAAGCTATAAATAGGCCTGAATGTAAAGATTATTTCAGTGTGTTGCGCAAGAGTTCAGTTTTTGTATTTTAGATTGTCATATTTAATTTATTAAGTTAAATGTGTCCTTAAAGTGTTGCATAACTTTTAATGGCTTGTTTTTAGCTCATTTTAATTCAATAACATTTGAAGAAATGTGTGGAAATGCTGATATACAGTAAAAATGTGACATGTTTTTAATATTGCGTTAATTTGTTAAGCATATATTTATATGTTTAACTTAACATTTGATTGGTGCAAGTTGAGATGACTGAGGTTCATTTAATTTAACTAAAAATGTTCAGGCAGCAAGATTTTTGTTTATTTAGTTTTGTAGATTTCATTTTAATCTGTTTTACATTGGATTAAATTTGAAATTGTGAAGTTATAAGTTGAATAATGGAGTTTGTGTAATAAAAAAAATCTGTTGTGAGTTATTTTAGTTATATAATTATTATATATAACAAAGATAAACGTTTATAGGCTACTTTTAAATAAAACAAGAAAAAATAAAATGAAATATTTCTAAAAGTTTAGTTTGGGCTTGCTGCCAAGAAATAACGTCACTTAAAATAAAAATAAAAAATACAGACAGAGTTGCATCTTTAAAAAAGTGAACCCAAAAATAAGCAAAACGCGCAACAAAAACTCAAACTACAATGAAAACTTGTGTCTGTAGATGTCAGAGTAAAGCTGAAATACACTGAAATCTGACAGTGTGTTTATATTGCTTTAGTTAAATTTATTCATATACACTTAACTTGACATTTGATCGGTGTAAGTTGAGATGACTAAAGATAATTTAATTTAACATAAAACATTGAAGCAGCAAGATTTTCCTATTTTGTTTTGGAGAGTTTACTCAGTTTTTACATCGGATTAAATACAAAATTGTGAAGTTATAAGTTGAATATTGGCGTTTGTTAAATTAGAAAAAAATCCATTATTCCAGATCTTGTATTTAAAAATGTAATGTTCAATCTGTTGTGAATTATTGTAGTTAATCAAGGTAAATGTTTATATGCTACATAAAACAAACAACAAGAAATACAATTATATATTTGTGAAAGTTTCATTTGGGCTAGTTGCTCTCAAAAAATGACTTTTGCTACTTTTGTTTAAACGACTTCTTTTGAGTTGATACAACACAATTCTTAAGGGTTTTTTGAGGGACAACTTAATTGTTTTATGTTCAATCCAGTTAAATTTAGAAAAAAACAATTAAGGTAACGTTTTGGGACAATATGACGGAAATTTGTGGAATTCAGTATTGTTTACAGTGTGCCAAGAAATAACTTTTCTTTTGGTCTGTATTTTCACTTAAAGTTAAGTGGCTCCTTTAAAAAAAAAAAAATAACCAAAAATGCTGAAGCATGCAACAAAAATTCTAACTATAGTTAAAAAAAGATTAATGTACTCTAAAATATCTGTCAATTTTACATTTAAAACCAAATGTCTAAGTAATCTTTTTCTATGTGGTGTTTATATCTTGCATTTAACACTTACTAATTCTCTGTAATGTTTCCCGACAGGCCTGAAGATGTCGTCATTGTCGTCGCTTCGATGACCTCAGTGCCTGGTGGCTGATTTTTCTATATATTTTGTTTGGGCGTCTGAAAAACAGAGGAGCGAGGAGGGGGAATAAAGAGACATATCAACTCTACGAGTGTGTTCAAGCACTGAATCAGAAACACTAAAAACTTCTGGCACTCAACAATAAAGCAACTGCCTCTGAGAGCAGTTAATGTAGCAGTGTGCAATTAGGTTGAATTTCCTTTTTTGCTCATATATTTTGTTTTCTTACTACCTGTGTATATACATTGTTTCCTTTTTCCCTTATGTAGCACATAATTAGTATTATGTTGTAAAAATGAAAGATTAAAAAAAAAAAAGTATATTGTTTTATTTTTGGAGGTGTGATTTTGGTTTGACTTGAAGAGCCACCGTTGTTGCCGTGTGTAGATTATTTCCAAAATGCTGTTCATTATTGTTTGTGTTGCATTTAATTTGCATATTGGTTGTGTAGTAAATTTATATTTGGTACACATAAAAAAGCACCGTTTTTGTTTTGGATGTGAACATCTCAGTCTGTTTTAATTGTTAAAATCTCAAACTCTGAGGTCAAACCTTGTAGCATCGACCAGTATTACTATCAGGCACTTCCATGGAGCGTCTCGCGCCCTCTTAAATTATTTCTGTAAGAAGTTTTCTTGATCATCTGTAATTTTTGCGTGAGTTTTTTTTTCTTCTACTGAATATTTTCTGGTTTGACTCGATGGCCCTTGATTTTTGAATTTTTTTATTTTGGGTTTGTTTCATCACAAAAGTGGGTCGTGCCACCAATTATATGCATCTAAAACACTCGACAAATCTGTGGTGAAACGTGATGCATAACTGTATTTATAAAGTAAATATTAATATTGAGCGATTTTTACACTGCCTGTGTATTTGTGTACTTTTGAGAAATGTACCTGTGTACATAACTTTGTAAAAACACTGAGAAGTTTAAAACTAACTTATTTATGTCAAAGTTTTGTTTTTCTTTCTTTTTTTTTGAAATTAAAAAGGTTTTTTTTTTGGTCAAGGTTTGAGTGGTTATTTTTTTTTTGTAAATGTTTTTTGTAATATTTTAACAAATTGTAAGAGGTTGCAAACTGAGCCTGATTAAAATATTTGATAAGTTGCTTTTGTTGTGTGGTTATATGATGTTGCTGTCTATTAAAGGAAAGTTAAATGATTTCAACCCATATCTTGTTGGAACGTTATACACAAGGTTGCTGCTAGTTAAATTTAAGTCATTTTTAAGACCATTATGTATAAAAGTTTAGACTCAAAAAGAGCTAAACACTAAGGAATTTTTCTAATGGCCCAGATAGAAAAGATTTTTATTTGCACTATTAAAAAAAATATATATAATACAATAATAATTTAATGAAAAATTTAAATATTTTAGATATTTTTCCCAACATAAACTTTCTTTAACCCGTTTTGCACTGTTCAAATGTACTACCCCTTGGTTATGCTTAGGATGAAAACATCCACTAATTAAACTGCTGTAAAAATGCATCAGATTAATATCTCTTTATATATATTTTTTGCATAAATCTGTTAATCAACCTCAGTCCTGATCAAAATTCACTCACAGACACACTTTAATTTGCTGTTGTACTCAATGTAAAATCCAGAAATTGAGCTTTGAACCTTTTTTTTTTCCACAGGCCTATCTAAACGGTTATTGATGCCAACTGATGATCAACAGTAAAAATTACAAATTGTTCTTCTTCCCAACAGAGAAAACAATAAAAGTGCATGATTATATGGTGTCATGGTTTTGTAATGAAAAAAAAACATGGCTAAAATGGAAGTCAATGCATGGAGCAACAACAGCCACCAACAATAAATTAGAAAGAAAAAAAAATTTAAAAAGCAAAGAATCAAAGGCAATGTTGTTTCACATGTCCAAGACTTTGATAAAAGGTAAAAAATAATTACTGTTATTTATTTCTATTAAAAATAAGTTTTTTTTTTGTGTTTTTTTCCCAACAAATCAGTGAAATCATTTGTGAGTTTGGCAATTAAAAAGTAAAAATCCTGTAATTTTCTAAATTTAGTAGTTTGGATCTGGACTGAGGTTGATTAACAGATTTATAAAATATTTAATCTATTTAATGATAAATATTAATCTGTAGCAGTTTTACAGCAGTATATTGTTGTTTTTTATATTCAAAGCATTTTCACATAATGTGTGTCAAAATAAAATGTCAACAAAATTCATTCTGCTAGCACAGAGAAAGTTAAGGCCAAATTATTCATTCATTCATTCATTTTCTTGTCGGCTTAGTCCCTTTATTAATCCGGGGTCGCCACAGCGGAACGAACCGCCAACTTATCCAGCAAGTTTTTACGGAGCGGATGCCCTTCCAGCCGCAACCCATCTCTGGGAAACATCCACACAAACATTCACACACACACACACTCATACACTACAGACAATTTAGCCTACCCAATTCACCTGTACCGCATGTCTTTGGACTGTGGGGGAAACCGGAGCACCTGGAGGAAACCCACGCGGAGGCAGGGAGAGCATACAAACTCCACACACACAGAAATGCCAACTGAGCCGAGGTTCGAACCAGCGACGTTCTTGCAGTGAGGCGACAGCACTACCTACTGCGCCACTGCCTCGCCATGGCCAAATTAAGTGGATGAAAACATCCCCAACAGTACATAAGGGTTACACTAGGTTTTAAAAACTCTAAATCTATGCACAACGATCTGTCCAGATCAGTGCCCTCAGCAGTAAACACGTATGCATTACAAATGTTATTGTAAGAAAAATAAATAAACCATTATGGTAAATAGTTACAATTACCTTTTTAAATAAAAGTTAAAGTTTTATTGAGATGAATTGTTGGTGATTGTATGGGTTTGGGCCAGATTGGATAGCAATACATGAACAATGGAAAATTAAGAACTGTTTTAAAAAAGTAAGACCTACAACACAACATTTCAGTAGATTTAAGACTTTTTAAGTCCTACAATTTTGACATTAAAGATTTTTTAAGACCCTGCGGATACCCTGTATGCAATATATACTATGAACAACTTTTAACATGGAATCTGTGCAAGATTAAATGCAAAAAAAATGACATTCACATCTAATAGATACAGAACTATAGTCCATTTCTTTTAGCTGTAAAGAAACTAGCATAAACAAGGTAAACTCGTATTTTATACATTGCATGAGATCATCATTATTTCGAAATGTACACAAAATCTTCATAATTAAGAAACTCGAAATCCAGCATATGGTTAAAGAAAGTGTCGATCTGCAAGCACCTTTTTAACAATTGTGAAAACATTGTGAAACATTCGAGTTCTTAGTTTACATGTCAAAATTTAGACAAATTCTGATGGGAAATATGGTTAGAACTGCAAGCTGTAATAATTCCAGAATTCAAATGTAAAATTGTGTCGTAAACTTGGAATTCAGAGGGGAAAAGTCAGTCAAACTAAGAAAAAAAAAACATGATGAAAATTGTGAAACATTGAGACTTAGTTTACAAGTCAAAATTTGGGCCTTTTTTTTGGAATTCTGATGGGAAATAAAGATAGGATTGCAAGATGTAATTCCAGGATTCAAAGGTAAACATCAAAATTGTCGTAAACTTGGAATTCAGAGAAGAAAAAAAAAAAATGTGAAATGAAAATTGTAAGATGTCAACTCAAATCCGAGAAAGAAAAAAAAAACACTTTTAGATTTTTAATTTTTTTTAGAAAGATATGGAATTAAATCACGGGCATAAATATTTTGCAATTATAAAATTTTAACATCGATTCACTGAGAAACTCTACATTCGCTGCCTGTACTGTTAACTTACATTATGCTAGCTCGTTATCCTTGGCCTATTCTTAATTTTGATTCTGTAAAATATCCAAGAAACAGGGAAAGTGGACCTCATCGAGTCTCAACCTTTATTACAGCTCATGACGGACATTTCTCAAAGAGGGAATAACAGAACTCTTACTTGAGACGGTGTGGGGAAGCTCGAGTGCCCAGCAAGCGCACCGTTGTGATCGATGGCTCTCGCTTGTTTATTAATGCCTGACGTAATTTTGACAGTGGATCGTCGCTGTTTGATTCATACTCATAATCAGGTCTTCATGTCCGTGGTGAAACTGTATTTCGTGTTTGTAAAGTACATCCATCGTAAATTCATCAGTCATATACGAACAGACAAAGAAAATGTCGTATCTGTGTCTGTTCTAATTGCAGATTTTGGAATTGACCCTCATAAAATTATGAGTATGCCTCCATTTTCTTTTATGATTTTATAAGTACAGATGCATGAATTTTATTTACTCACAAAATATTTATGACAGCAATTTTATTCCATAGTAAGACTCTAAATTTAAGTGACAGTTAAAAATTAGGACGTATTCAGGATTAAGAAAAAACAAAAGTCAAACTTGCAGATTAAGATGTTTTCCTCAGGGAATTCTAAGATGTGAAAATAAAAACAAAATGTACATTTAAAAACATTACCTCATAATCACAGGAAAACACATTTAAACTTGGAAATGCAATGGAAAACTAAAAACAGTGAAGTGAAAACTTGAAAATTTGATGAGGGAAAAAAATTGTTTGACGTAAAAAACAAAAGAAAAAGAAAAAGAGAATAAAACTTTAAATTTTTAATGGAAAAATAAAAAAATTGTGAGATGAAAACTTTGAGAATTACAACGGTGGAAAAAAAAAAAAAGAGCAAAAAACTATTCCAGAATATGTTTCACGTATGCCCTTCCAGCTGCAATCCAGTAATGGGAAACACCCATTCACCCTCATTCACACACACATTCATACGGCCAGTTTAGTTCATCATATTCTACTATAGTGCATGTGTTTGGACTGTGGGGGAAACCGAAGCACTCGAAGGAAACCCATGCCAACATGGGGAGAACATGCAAACTCCACACAGAAATGCCAACTGGCCCAGCCGGGATTCGAACCAGTGACCTTCCTGCTCTAAACAGTGCTAACCACTGAGCCCCCATGCCAACTCAAATATATTCCATTTCACCATTTTTGCATCAGAATTCTAAGCTTAAGTCAGTTTTACTTTATTTTTTTGCAATCTTCAGTTTACATCTAACATTTACATTTTTATTTACCATCAACTTAAAACCTCAAATACACAATAATGGCAAAACTTTTGAAACACTTCACCATTAACAACCTAAAACTGCAGTAAAAAAAAACTAATGAATATCCTTGAGTCCTAAAAATAAAACTATTATCATCCTTACAGCGACCAAAACCATCAGTAACGTAAGCAATGAGCAGGCAAAACACATGATTTCACATTCTAGCACTGCACAACCTTTTATTGAGCGTCTGCTGTTGTGACTGAAGCACAGATGCAGCTGCGTGGCTCATGGTTTAGTCACATGCAAGCACGCACACACAGGGTAAGAGAGGGTGTGGTGAACAGCACAGGTGCTTCATTAACCCGCACATATTTTCAACATCATCTGAAGTGACAGTCGCGAGTACAAATGTCAGATTGTATCAGCCTGACTCTCACTCATCCATGACATTTACATGAATAACAATATTCCAATAGACACCATCAACACTACATTTAGCTTATGAATCTACCATGTAAACAGACTTTTGATGATCTTAATCAAATCCAATTAAACTAATCCAATTAAGACGTGGAGTATTTCCGATTTTAGTCACATTTTGGAAGGACTTTTGTACTATACGGGGCTGTTTTATACATAATTCAAATAAAAAGACAGAAAAAATACAATTTGTGTGAAAAAAAAACCAAATTTGTGTGAAAGAAATATGTGAATTATGAGATGTAAATTTAGAATTATAACTAATTCTATTATTCCATGACTCTTTTCAAATAATTAATTAGGAAAAACTCATTAAGAAATAAAAAAAAAAATCCATAAATAATAGATAAATACATTTAAATTGTGAAATATAAGCTTGAAATTCCATTAAATAAAATTCTAAATTCAGAGTGTGGGGGAAAGTTCTTAATTCTGAGATGTCAATTTAGAGTTCTGCTGAAAAAGTTTTATTTATTTAAAATTAAAACTCTCCAATTATACACTCATTAATTGTGCATAAATAAATGAAATAAAAATAAAAATCCATAAATACATAGATAAATTCCTTTTAAAATTAAACAAAAAATTTATTGTGTCATATAAGCTTAGAATTCCATGACAAATTTTATATACAGAATTTTGAGGAGAAAAAGGATTTATTAAGAAAATAGAATTGGACAAAATTATATACTCATTAATTGCAAATATATATATATATATATATATATATATATATATATATATATATATATATATATATATATATATATATATATATATATATATATATATATATATATATATATATATAAAATCATAATAAAAATAAACACAAAATTATTCCATAAATAAATATAATAAATAAATAAGATAATTGTGTCATTCAAGCCTGGAATTCTATAAAATAAAATACTAAATTCAGAATATTGAGAAAATAAAATTCTAAATTCTGAGATGTAAATTGGAGAAAATCTGGAATTACGAGATTTAAATTTTAAACTCCCCAATTATAAACCCAATAGTGAAAAAAATGAAAAAACAAAAAAATGAATCAAAATCCATAAAAATTAAACATTTAACTTTTTTATTATTGTGTCATATAAGCTTATAATTAAACAAATCTGAATTCTGAAATGTAAATTTAGAAATATATTAAGTTATAAAGTCCTTAGTGAATAAATAAATAAATAAATAAAATTAATAATATTCATGCAACACTGTATCATTTATAGTTCTTGGTCCGGAATAGATGAAGCGATCTACAGATGTGAAAGCACTCTAAATCAAGTCATTTTAGCATGTCAAAGTCATATTTATGCATATAAAATATATTTTCCCAACAACAAAAGTGTGGCTAGTGAAAATGCAGAGTGGCTAGTAATGTTAGAAAACTACTAGACACTGGCTGGTGATCAAAAAAGTTAATGTCAAGCTCTGAACACTCATAATAACAACAGGAAAACACCTGTGCGTGCGTGCGTGCATGTGCTCAGAGTTCTGCAGGTGTGTGTCCTCAGCCCGCATTGTGTTCCAAGAGGAGAAACGCTGCTCTGTTGTGTCTGAGATCCTACAAAAACAGGCTAATCCTGACGCTACGAGCGGAGCATAAAAACACTGCAGGGCCGCTCAAATGTGTTTAATGGGCAAATCGTAAATTTCCTCTTCATTGTTCCATGGAAAGACTGGAACCGCAGGGAGTCTCGGTTCAGAAAGAGCCAACATAAGACCACTGCGTTCGGTTTCAGTGCTTCCAGAGGACAACGTTATGAAACATAATGAACCGAAACGCTAAATAATACATGCAGAGGAGGGAGAAAACAATGGCTGATCACTTAATGAGATGTCATCTTATTGTGTGTATAATTAAAGGAAACTTTACATTTGCAAATTCATGTTCCAGCCTTTTTTTTGGTTATTTTTTTTTATAACTTTTTTTATTATTACTTTTTTACCTTAAAGCACAACAACTTACAACTTTGGTCCAACAAACATTTACATCACAATTAACAAAGCATGCAATATACAAACAATCCATATATGAGTATAGTGATAATAGATAAAGGAAAAAAAAAAAAACATATATATATATATATCATCATGAAGACCGTTCAAAGCAGCCGGTGTGTGTATGTGTCGAGCTCTCACTCGAGCTCTTGGTCTGATGAAAACCTAGTTTGACTGGCTGCAGGTGAACCCGGTTATATATATATATATATATATATATATATATATATATATATATATATATATATATATATATATATATATATATATATATATATATATATATATATATATATATATATATATATATATTCAATATATTCAGACAGGTGTTTCAGGCCAGTAGATCCAGACCGGATTGAACCATATATGGGTATAATGCCGTATAAGTCGCAGTTACGTATAGTTAAATTAGTTTAAAAATATAGTTTTATTATTATTTATAATTATTAAATTATTTTAAGTCTAAAGAATAGAATTTTCAACTTTTTTATTTGTTTAAATTTTATTTTTTACATAAAAATGCATGTCTCTACTTTTCAACATTTTCTGACCGAGGTTGCTCAGTTTTGTTTTCAGTACCATATTTAATGTAATTTTGTGTGTGTGTGTGTGTGTGTGTATATATATATATATATATATATATATATATATATATATATATATATATATATATAAATAAATCAATTAAAAAATTTAAATTAAATTAAAATTACAAAAAGGAAACAAATAATAAAATAAACACAATAATAAATAATAATAAAAAATAAAATAAAACAATAATAATCTTCTGTTTTAAACTAAATGGGTCTAATCCTCTTCAATTTAACTATTTCATGTCGAATTTATGTCTTTAAGGTAAGCCATGAAGGGTTGCCAGATTTTATAGAATTTGTCTCCTTTCTTTTTTAGGGAGAATCGGATTTTCTCCAGTTCCAAATGTTTCATAACATCCCTCATAGGATGTATATATGTAGGAGCGGCTTTCTGTTTGTTCCTGCCTTTTTTTAAAGTACATTTTTAGTGCTGTCAAATGATTAATCGCCATTAAAAGCATCTAAAATAAAAGTTCACATTTACTAAATATATTTTTGCATATTGTGTAAATATAAACACATGTATGACTATATTGTATAAAATTTTTGTTTAAATATATGTGTATTTTAGCATTGTATATCTTTACTGTAAAGTATACAGTAATTGTCACAATGCAAATTTAAAATACAGTAACATACTGCATAACTGTCCTACAGTAAAATACAGTTTATGTTAAAGTTAACTAATGTCTAATTTACAAAAATTGTAAATAGTGTATTTCCAAGAGAAAACTAATGGAAGGATTTCAGAAAACAGTTGAGTTGGCCATGATTTTACCAATAAACTTCTCAGAAAAACACAGTTTTTTACTTGAATACATGCTGGTGACCAAGGCCCATCCTCAAAATCTACAGGAAATACTCAGGTATATCATCTGATTTCCTATTAAAGCCCTCTGTGTTTGACATGTTAAAGCACAGGAAACACCAGACATTAACCTTCAGTCTGCGCTCATTCCACCGTCAGACCCTTTGGCCATGAAGGAAAATACTTCTCATAGTTTGGACAAACAGGTGGCTCAGTGGTTAGCACTGTTGCCTCACAGCAAGAAGGTCACGGGTTTGAGTCCTGGCTGGGTCAGTTGGCATTTCCGTGTGGAGTTTGCATGTTCTCCCCGTGTTGGCATGGGTTTCCTCTGGGTGCTCCAGGTTTCCCCCACAGTCCAAATATACGCGCTATAGGGGAATTGAACAAACTAAATTGGCATTAGTGTATGTGTGTGTGTGTGAATGAGGCTGTATGGGTGTTTCCCAGTACTGGGTTGCTGCTGAAAGGGCAAACGCTGTGTAAACCATATGCTAGAATAGTTGGCAGTTCATTCTGCGGCGATGCCCCCTGATAATTAAGAGATTAAGCTGAAGGAAAATGAGTTTGGAGAAATGATGCACCACATTTGACCTCCTGTAGTGTTCGAACAACTGATTATTTGCAGTTAAAGGCAAATTTATTAGGCCTATTATGAAATTTGGATTATTTTCTTGTTGCTTTTTAACAGACAGAAGATTATTAATATAAAAGCTATAACTGATATGAAATGTTTAACTAATACTGATAACTCTTTAGATTTGGAGGCTGATATCAGATAAAATTTGCCTAATTAACCTAGTTATGCATTTAAATTGAACTTTAAGCTATATACTAATTTCCTGCAAAATAACTAGTAAAATACTGACATCATACCAAGAAGTTAAGGTTTTAACCAATATGAAATGTTTAACCGATCCCAATAACTCTTTAGATTTTTAGGCCGATAGTGGATTTAACTTGCCTAATTAACCTAATAACTCCTTTAAATGTCACTTTAAGCTGAATACTAGTATCATGCAAAATAACTAGTAAAATGTTATGTACTGTCATCATACCAAGGACAAAAGAAAGTTTTTTTTTTGTGATTAAGTTTTTGATTGATTTTGATTTTACATGTGAGTGGTTGTAGCATCTTTACAATTTTCTTTCAATAAACAAGATCCACTCCTCAACCACCCCCCCCTCCCCCCAAAAAAACACCCAACCCACCCCCCAGCGGTGCCAAAGTCCATGCCATCCCACAATAGCATTGCAATCAAGACAAATAACAGAAAAAATAAAACAAAATTGTACATATAGACATCCCTCCATACAGCCAAACACTAACAAAAGTAAATAGATATCCACACAGACTATCAGAGATTTAGAGATTCAAAGTTGTCGCACAATGTCTATTATCCATGAGTCTTTCAGCTAGTTTAGCAAGTTTAAGTTTTACCCAATATGAAATGTTTAAACGATCACAATAACTCTTTAAATTTGAAGGCCGATAGCAGAAATAACTTGCCTAAGCAGTTAAACTCTGCTGCTATTTGGGGATTTCCACCTGGATTTTGCCTACCCAAATTAAAAAGCTTCCCAAATCCACATGCAGAGGTGTAAATGCAAAAATTTGGTATCATTTTAAAGAAAACCCTTTGAATTTTCATAAAACACTATTGAAAGTGTTTAAAATATCTGTATATGTTGAATGTGTTATGATAAACACCTAAAAAAAAGAGGCGCTTTTTGTATTTTTTTTTATAAACTCAAATTTGAAAGTGTATCTTTTAGGTTGTGTGTGGTCTAGCGTGCTGTAATTAATGTTGGTGGTTCCTGCACATGTCTGTAATCATAGGAAAAAAGAAAAATGTCTCCACCATAATCTATGCAAAAGTTATTGTATTCCAACTGATGAGAGGTGCTGTACAAGCCACAGGGAGCGATCATTGTTTACATATTTCACTATTCTTTTGTTTGATCAAACATAAGTCACTGTGTTTGGACCACGTCAGACATATAAAAGGATTACTTATGCACATCACCTCAAAAACAGAGGAGAATGGCCCTGAAGCGCACAGCATAAGGTAAGAGATGACAGCTGTCTGTGCTATCTGGGGCTGCTTATTGATCATAAATGTAAAACTGCTTCCTCTGTTAAAAAGCACTTGGTAAAGATTCAAAACATTATTAAAATTTCACCGAAGGGTGAATCGTGATGTCTTGTGAGATCTGAGAATAACAACGCATATACAATCTATATTTTGTGACTTTTTACGTGAACTAATGCAACGCAAATTGCAGGTGTCTCATGCTCCTTCCTGTAAACAAGGGCTTTGCAGTTCATTGAAATCTCTGAGCTTCCCCGTTTAGTTTCCTCCTTCGACCACAGCGCACGTCATCAGATAAAATTCTCAATAAATGTGTCTTACCTCAGGCGGCTGGTAAGGCTGGGCAGAAGTGAACAGGATTCAGGCTGAAAAGAGTGCACGAAAGTCACGTCTTCATTCGAGATGCTAAACTGACAGTGTTCTGGTGAATTGAGGAAGTAGTGAGGTAAAGACTGTGGCTGAAAATACAGACAAAAAAAAAGACATGTTGAGGGTTTACAAAGGTGGCGTTCGTGACATTAAGCGCTGTGCGGAAAGGAAAAAAAAAACATTATTTAGAAAGAGAAGTAAATAAAAGTAAAACCAGAGAATTTCAACCGCCAAAAAATAAATAAATAATAAGAATAAACACAAAGCTTACCTTCTCTAGTCATGACTAGGAAAAGACGGAATCTGCAGACATTTTTTGCTATTTCTGCCGAGAATTTTGGTAAAAATCTGCGGAATTATTTTGGGAGCATCATAACTAAAACATTAATATGTGAAATAAAAAATATCTATTTAACTTTTATTTAATGTTTAAAACGCAAATCCAATTAGATTCACTTTATTTGGTAAACCAAGTAAGTCTCATGTAATATCTCTACTAAAAGACAGAAAATATTACTTTACAAACTGCTTTGTACATAAATCAGATGAAGATTTTCATATTAATCAATAATATTACCGTAATTAATTTAAAAACTGAACAAACTTAGATTTACTCAAGTAAATAAACAGAATTAATGATGGCCTAAAAATCTGCAGAATTCTGCACGCGCGGATTCAGTGTGGGCCTAGTTATGACTTTATTAATATCTTCATAAATACACTCACCGGCCACTTTATTAGGTACACCTGTCCAACTGCTCATTAATGAAAATTTCTAATCAGCCAATCACACAGCAACTCAATGCATTTAGGTAACAGTAACGCAAATAACCACTTGTTACAACCGAGGTCTGCAGAAGAGCATCTCTGAACACACAACACGTCCAACCTTGAGGCGGATGGGCTACAGCAGCAGAAGAGCACACCGGGTGCCGCTCCTGTCAGCTAAGAACAGGAAACTGAGGCTACAATTCACACAGACTCACCAAAACTGGACAATAGAAGATTGGAGAAACGTTGCCTGCTCTGATGAGTCTCCATTTCTGCTGACACATTCAGATTGGGTCAGAATTTGGCCTCAACAACATGAAAGCATGGATCCATCCTGCCTTGTATCAACGGTTCAGGCTGGTGGTGGTGGTGTAATGGTGTGGTGGATTTTTTCTTGGCACAATATGGGCTCATTAGAACTAATTAAGCATCGTGCATCTAGCTGAGTATTGCCACAAAAGATTAAGGCAGTTCTGAAGGCAAAACGGGTCAAACTCAGTACTAGTAATGTGTACCTAATAAAGTGGCCGGTGAGTGTATTGGGATGTTTGTGAAAGAAAAAATCAGAAAGTAAATAAGATAATTCACAGAATACACTAGAATAAGCTTCATTATACCCCAAATAAAAAAAAATGAGTAAAAAAAAAAGATATTTGTTGTAACATTTTATACTTATTATTGGTGTACTTGCATGATACCAAAAACCCTTTTATCCATTCATTTACAGCAATTTTGGGATCTGAAAACTTTTGAAAATGGGTTTCAACATTTTTCAAAGTGAAAATCATTGCTAACCAAAACTAAAGTCATAAACTTCAACCAAATAATAAAGTAATAATATTACATACAAAGTTTACCTAACATTGAGTGTCCTGAGAAAGAAAAAAAAACATTATTTAAAGTAAAATAAGACTAGCATCATCACAGAATACAAAAGACACAAATAACATCACAGAGTACACCAGATTAAGCTTCAATGCCCCAATATATTAAATATAATATTATTAGTAAAAAAAGTAAACCTATTTGTTTCAATTTTTTCTTATTATTAGTGCATCAAGGTATATACTTACATGGTAGGCTACCTGAAACCTTTTTATCCATTCATTTACAGCAATTTGGGAAATAAACTTTCAAAAATGGGTTTTAGTGATCATTGCTAACCCAAACTAAAGCCATAAACTTCAAACTTCAACATAGTTTTCCTTTTTGAGTTATGTCTGTATTAATATATACACGAATATAGCATTTACTAACGTTAGATGATTTTGCTAAGCTAACACAATACAACCAGTTAACACAAAAAAAATTAAAAAGAAACGTTACATTATACATTTACACCCTATAAAAACTTAAACCAACACATTCTCACCTTTACAAGTTTATCCAAGTTCTTCATTGCAGTAAGAATCGTTGTCATTTAGAGTAAAGGATGTGATATGTTGTATCATCTTGAGAAACTCGTATTGTTTTTGTTTTCTGTTTATCCAAGATGGCGGACGTCTTCGGTCTGAAAGACCATGCTTAGAAATGATAAATATTTCCGACATTTGGAGGCTAAAGGTGTTTTAGCTACAAATACAATATATTTAAATAGTTTAGAAACAATCGGTTTAATAATATTTATTAGAAAATCATGTGAACTCGAATCAATTTCGCGCTCTGATGTCAACACGCTCTAAAGGGATTGTTACTAGAAGGTATACAGATGCGGCCGTATCGAGAAACACTTATATTATTTATTATTAATATAATTTTTAAATTATCTATTAAAATTGATTACATTAACGTCTACCCCTTCCCTAAATCCAACACTCACGTTATTGTACAATATTAATTATTGTTGTACAGCACCACAAACATGCTATATTGATGTATCCGTAGCTGTATCCCATCTAGACTTTACCTCTGTCCAACGGTGCAGTTAAATATATCAAACAAGTATAAATATATATATATATATGTATGTATATATATATTTTCTATACTATATATATATATATATATATATATATATATATATATAGCAACCTCAGAAAATGTTGAAAATTGAGACATGCATTTTGTGTATAAATTTTTTTTAAAACAAATAAAAAAAGTTGTAAAAATATTCTTAAGATTTATGTTGAATTTCTGATTAATAACAAATAATTTTTAAACTAATTTAACTATAACCGCGAGTCTGCAACTGCAATACGTCATTACCCATATATGGTTAAATCCGGTCTGATCTACTGGCCTGAAACACCTGTCTGAATATATCGCTCTTTCATCACCCAGGCTCACCTGCAGCCAGTCAAACTAGGTTTTCATCAGACCGAGAGCTCGACACATACACTCACCGGCGGCTTTGAACGGCCTTCATGACCGCGCCGCGTTTCTCTGCTAATCTGCTCAGCTATGCGTGAGGGCGCGTGCCTGACCCACCTGCGCGCGGCCGCGGCCCGTCAAAACCTCATTACCACCAGATGACACTTTAATGAGGCTTTTTTATTGGACATTCCGAGGCAGATATTAGTATGACTCGAACGATTTTTGGTTTAGACAGTTCGTGCAATATCTACAGCGCCCATATCTACATACAATAATACAAAACATTGTTAAAATGAGTGTTTTAGCCTGTTTTATTTAGCAATGCATGGTATAAGTAAATTATTATTCATTCATCTTCCTTCGGCTTAGTCCCTGTATTCATCAGGGGTCGCCACAGCAGAATGAACCACCAACTTATGCAGCTAAAGTTTTACACAGCGGATGTCTTTCCATCAGCAACCCAGTACTGGGAAACACCCATACACACTCATTCACACACACTCAAACACTACGGCCAGTTTAGCTTATTTAATTTAACAATTGCATGTGTTTGGACTGTGGGGGAAACCGGAGCACCCTGAGGAAACCAACACCAACACGAGGAGAACATGCAAACTCCACACAGAAACGCCTACTGACCCAGCCGAGGCTCGAAATAGCGACCTTCTTGCTGTAAGGCGACAGCACTACCTACTGCGCCACTGCGTCGCCTCCCCTTATATTGTTTTATAATTTTTTTAAATATTATAAATATTATTTGAATTAGATACTAAACAATATTAGAAATTAATTTATAAACTAAGCCAATTTCTCAATATATTCTCTTTCTTTCTGTTTATATAAAAATCTTATTAGATGTTGCACTGCTATGTTACATCATTCATTCATTTTCTTGTCGGCTTAGTCCCTTTATTAATCCGGGGTCGCCACAGCGGAATGAACCGCCAACTTATCCAGCAAGTTTTTACGCAGCGGATGCCCTTCCAGCCGCAACCAATCTCTGGGAAACATCCACACACACATTCACACACACACTCATACACTACGAACAATTTAGCCTACCCAATTCACCTGTACCGCATGTCTTTGGACTGTAGGGGAAACCGGAGCACCCGGAGGAAACCCACGCGAACGCAGGGAGAACATGCAACTAAGCCGAGGCTCGAACCAGCGACCTTCTTGCTGTGATACCTACTACGCCACTGCTTCGCCCTGTCATATCATTTATATTATATTTATGTATTTACCGCATATTATATGTATATTTATATGTATGCAGTTAATATAATAATATATATTATATCCTCTTTAGGCCCAAGGCTTATTTTTTTTACATGCATTTTTTATTTCTCTTTGCTATTTGGGCTTATTAGAACCTAATTAGAATAAAACCTAAGTATCATCTTTTGATATGATGTACTTTTAGAGAAGAATGATGTTTATATATGCGGACATTCATTCATTCATTTTCTTGTCGGCTTAGTCCCTTTATTAATCCGGGGTCGCCACCGCGGAATGACCCACCAACTTATCCAGCAAGTTTTTACGCAGCGGATGCCCTTCCAGCCGCAAGCCATCTCTGGGAAACATCCACACACACATTCACACACACACTTATACACTACGGACAATTTAGCCGACCCAATTCACCTGTACCGCATGTCTAGGCCCACACGGAATCTGCGCGCGCTGAATTCCGCAGATTTTCCGCAGATTTTCCACAGAATTCCGCAGATTTCTGCAGTTTTTTTAGCCCATCATTAATTCTGTTTATTAACTTGAGTAAATGTGTAAATCACAATTTATTCAGTTTTTATTCAGTATTTATTACTTTTTATTGAATATGTTAAAGTGTAAGTTATGATACTCCGCTGGATACCCCCAAAATAATTCCGCAGAAATCCAAAATTCTTCGATTTTTGCCAAAATTCTTAGCAGAAATAGCAAAAAACGTCCTCAGATTCCGTCTAGCCCTACGCATGTCTTTGGACTGTGGGGGAAACCAGAGCACCAGGAGGAAACCCACGCGAAGGCAGGGAGAACATGCAAACTCCACACAGAAACGCCAACTGAGCCGAGGTTAGAACCAGCGACCCAGCGACCTTCCTGCTGTGAGGCGACCGCACTACCTACTGCGCCACTGCCTCGCCCCATATGTGGACATGTCGTCCGAATTTACATAAAACACTTTTGTATAAAACACATGAATTTTTAAATGCATTTTTAACATTTAAATCGATTTATTTATATATATATATATTTGAATTTGCTTTGACTATCAGAGAGTAAAAACAACATCCCCCCCCCCCATTTTGGACAGTAAAAATAGGCTTTGGGACATTTCATATGCTGCAAAGCAGTTGCAGGATGACTCTGTACACTGAAAAAAAATATTCAAAGATGATTCCTTAGATTTACTAAATTTTTTTACATTAAGTGGTTCTTAACAATTTATTTGTGTTGAATTTAAACAAACAAATTAAGTTGAACATTATTAAACTTAATTTGTTTGTTTAAATTCAACACAAATAAATTGTTTGCAACAGTTCTGCATGCAACACTTTTTTTCAGTGTATGTCTGTAACAAGATATAAAACATTCAGAGTATTTTAACATAGCAACTTAGCAATATTACTTATCTAATATTTATTATATAACTTATTAATTTTGTCAATGAACTGCACTCAAAAACTAGTTTAGCTGCTTGGTCAAACTACTTGAGCTAAATAAATAAAAATAAAAATCTAAAATTAACTGAATTACCAGAATTATTTTTTGAGACAACCTAAATGTTTTGTGTTCAATCTGCTTATATTTGTAAAATTAATTAAGTTGATCAATTTGTGTTGGGACAATAGAAGGAATCATGTGGAAGCCTGCATTGTTTACAGTGTGGTTTGCATAATAAACATTATCTCTAAACTTTATAATAGCTTTTCATATCAGAAACCAATGTTTATGTGTCTTTAAATAGAAAGCGAACAGCATGTGAGCTGAGCAGCTCTGGTTGATCAGGACTGTACTGTATATCACGTCCTTCAAAGCTGATGATGGAGATTCTCGTCCACATTTAAAGGGCTTTAACAACAGCAGCAACAGCTGTGCCTGGGTGTGTGTATGTCTGTGTGTGCGTGTCATGTCTCTGTCCCTCTCTCTCTCTCAGTGTGTGTGTGTGTGTGTGTCCTGACCCGTGATGTGGCTCGTCAGCAGCTGTGTGCGTCCTCATGTCTGTGATTGTCCTGGATGGTCAAACCAGCAGCAGCAGTGAAGTGTTTCCAGCACACAAACACTCTTCACCAGTGCAGACGTTTGTTGTGTGTGTGTGTGTGTGTGTGTGTGTGTGTGTGTGTGCATACATTTGTGTGTTTATGTATGTGTGCATGTTTGTGTTTGCCTGTGCATGCATGTGTGTGTTTGTGTGCATGTGTGTGTGCTAGTGTGTGCATGTGTCTGTATGTGTGCCTATTTGTGGGTGTGCATGTTTGTGTCTGTATGTTTGTGTGTATGTGTGCGTGCATGTGTCTGTGTGTATGTGTGCACACTTGTGTGTATGTGTGCGTGCATGTTTGTGTGCATTGTGTGCACATGTCTGTTTGTGTATATGTGTGCATGTTTGTGTGTCTGTGCGTGTGTTTCTGTGCATGTGTATGTGCACGATTAAGTGTGTGCACGTGTATGTGTGTGTGTTGGTGTGCATGTGTGTGTGCTTTTGTGCATTTTTGTGGGTGCACGTGTATGTTTGTTTGTGTGCATACATTAGTGTGTGTGTGTGTGTGTGTTTCTGTGTGTGCATGTTTGTTTTTGCCTGTGCATGCCTGTTTCTATGCATGTGTGTGTTTGTGTGCATGTTTGTGTTTATGTGTGTGTGCATATGTCTGTGTGTATGTGTGCACACTTGTGTGTATGTGTGTGCATGCATGTTTGTGTTTGTGTGCGTGTGTGCACATGTCTGTTTGTGTATATGTGTGCATGTTTGCGTGTCTGTGTGTGTGTTTCTGTGCATATGTATGTGCACGATTAAGTCTGTGTACGTGTTTGTGTGTGTTGGTGTGCATGTGTGTGCTTGTGTGCATTTTTGTGGGTGCATGTGTATGTTTGTTTGTGTGCATACATACACACATACAGTGTGTGTGTGTGTGTGTGTTTCAGTGTATGTGTGTGTATGTGTGTTTCTGTGCGTGTGTGTGCATGTTTGTGTTTGCCTGTGCATGCCTGTTTCTATGCATGTGTGTGTTTGTGTGCATGTGTGTGTGCCTATTTGTGTGCGTGCATGTTTGTGTTTGTGTGCGTGTGTGCACATGTCTGTTTGAGTATATGTGTGCATGTTTGTGTGTGTGTGTTTCTGTGCATGTGTATGTGCACGTTTAAGTGTGTGTACATGTATGTGTGTGTGCTTGTGTGCATTTTTGTGGGTGCATGTGTATGTTTGTTTGTGTGCATACATTAGTGTGTGTGTGTGTGTGTGTGTGTGTGTGTGTGTTTCTATGCGTGTGTGTGTATGTTTGTGTTTGCCTGTGCATGCCTGTTTCTATGCATGTGTGTGTTTGTGTGCATGTGTGTGTGCCTATTTGTGTGTGTGCGTGTTTGTGTGTATGTGTGTGTGCATGTGTCTGTGTGTGTATGTGTGCATACTTGTGTGTGTGTGTGTGTGTGTGTGTGCATGCATGTTTGTGTGTTTGTGTGTGTGTTTCTGTGCATGTGTATGTGCACGATTAAGTGTGTGTACGTGTTTGTGTGTGTTGGTGTGCATGTGTGTATTTTTGTGGGTGCATGTGTATGTTTGTTTGTGTGCATACATTAGTGTGTATGTGTACTAGTGTTTCTGTGCGTGTGTGTGTGTGTGTGTATGTGTGTGCATGTTTGTGTTTGCCTGTGCATGCCTGTTTCTATGCATGTGTGTGTTTGTGTGCATGTGTGTGTGCATGTTTGTGTTCGTGTGTTCGTGTGCACATGTCTGTCTGTGTATATGTGTGCATGTTTGTGTGTCTGTGTGTGTGTGTTTCTGTGCATGTGTATGTGCACGTTTAAGTGTGTGTATGTGTATGTGTGTGTGCTTGTTTGCATTTTTGTGGGTGTGTGTGTATGTTTGTTTGTGTGCATACATTAGTGTGTGTGTGTGTTTCAGTGTATGTGTGTGTACTAGTGTTTCTGTGCTTGTGTGTGTGCGTGTTTGTGTTTGCCTGTGCATGCCTGTTTCTATGCATGTGTGTGTTTGTGTGCATGTGTGTGTGCCTATTTGTGTGTGTGCATGTGTGTGTTTGTGTGTGTGCATGTGTCTGTGTGTGTATGTGTGCACACTTGTATGTGTGTGCGTGCATGTTTGTGTGTATGCGTGTGTGCATATGTCTGTTTGTGTATGTGTGCAAGTTTTTGTGTCTGTGTGTGCATGTTTATGTGTGTGTGTGTGTGTGTGTGCGTGCATGTGTTTCTGAGCATATGTGCGCTTCTGTGTATGTGTAGACAGAGGGCTGGACACACAGACGAGTCACTGCCGCTCAGTCAAACACACACACACACCAGCCGCCGCTGCAACTGTTTTCTGCTATTTGTAGCACAGAAGAGGCACAGCTGCACTCGTCTCTCGACCACACCTGTTCACAGCGATATCTGCTTTCATTATTGCTCTGCTCTGCGGCCACAGGTGCACAGTGATGGACACACGGTGTAGCCTGTCAGCAGGTCATACACACACACACACACACACACACACACACACACACACACTGTCCAGGAGGGGCTTTACAGTCAACTTCTGTTTGAGTAATGAGCCTGACATTGTACAGCAGTCAGCAGTCTGATTATACACTACCTGACAAAAGTCTTGGCGCGGATCCCAATTGTAATAGCAACAGACAATGACTCGACTTCTAGTTGATCATTTGGAAAAGTGGCAGAAGTTGGATTTGTTATCTGTTGAGTTGCATCGCAATCATCACAAATGCTGCAGAAGACCTACTGGAACCCTCATTGACCAAGATTCTCATAGAAATCAGTCAAGTTTGGTGAAGGAAAAGTCATGGTTTGGGGTTGCATTCAGTATGGGGGCGTGTGAGAGATCTGCAACATCAACAGCATGAGGTGTCAAGACATCTGTGCTGCCCATTACATTACAAACCACAGGAGAGGGACAATTCTCCAGCGGGATAGCGCTCCTCATACTTCAGCCTCCACATCAAAGCTCCTGAAAGCAAAGAAGGTCAAGGTGGTCCAGGACTGGCCGGCCCAGTCACCAGACATGAACATTATTGAGCATGTCTGGGGTAAGATGAAGGAGAGGGCATTGAAGATGAATGTGCTGGATAAGTTGGCGGTTCATTCCGCTGTGGCGACCCTGGATTATTAAAGGGACTAAGCCGACAAGAAAATGAATGAATAAATTATTGTGTAGTGCACAAGAAAATCAATATAAAAACAATAAACCTGACCTCCTTGCTAGCTGCCGCTTGGTTGGATCGTTGTTTTGTCTGTTTGTTCTTCATCGTCCACTGCCTCACTTCCTCTTTTTCCCCCTTCATTATTAATATCACGTCTATTTGGCCGTTTAAAGAAACCTCTCACACTCAGCTGCTTTGACATTAGCCCCTTTCACACAGTGATACTGGTAAATATCCGGAAAATTTCCGGAACGACTTTACCGGTATATTCAAATAAGCGCTGTTCACACAGGCGAGGACGTTACGGAAATTTTCCGGAAAAGAGCATTCACACATCCATTCCAAAATACCGGTAAATTCTGACATCATTCACCACAAATGAGCTTTAAACGGCTGCGCTTGTATTTGTAAACATTTGACTAAATTACAAACTCTGTGGATGATCAATATTGTGAACAACTTTCGCAGGATCATATTCGCATGTCGAGATGTTCATAATATGTGCGTGTGCAGGCGCTCACAGGCTGTTTCACAGGCACATCAAAGCTTGAAGGTAAACAAACAACGGCTTGTCATAAGCATCTCATCGATGATTATTTACACAGTTGGCATTAAGAAGAACATATAAACGTGATCTGACTAACTTCTAGAAGCTAAATGTGCCTGGAAAAATATTCAAAGGCTTTTATTCTCATAAACCGCGCGGACGTAAATGCGTCTGACTGTTGTGATTGGCTAAAGCAGACGTCTCACGTCAGCACGTTCTAGACGTGCACGCGCTTATTACGGGAATCTTCCTTCTGCGTTCACACCAAGTGTGCCGCAAGCCTGCATTTGAGTGAAGGTCTCGGCCGTTAGATCGCCCCCTGGGGGCTGGCTGCAGTACAAGTCATAAAGCCCGCCTCCTCCGTGTTAATGAAGGAGACTTGAGCCCAAATAAAAAAATTTATTACACTTGCAATAAAATGTCCCGAAAGATGGTTCTGGTCGATTAAGGCGCAGATTATTGTGCTGAAATAGGTGCAGATCTTCATTTTTGTAAACAGTTTGTTTTTAGCAGTAATTTAATGCTGGGCGTGTCATCGTGATTGACAGCTGTGATTGACAGTTTCTCAAAGCAGCGCGTCTGAGCTTCAGCAGGAGACTGACGTGTTATTATTCGATTTCTGTGTTATTTTACCATGACAAAATGAGTTCAGCAGTAAACTATAGTTTCTGACATACATGATCCTGGTGGAACACTGTTTATTCGCTAAGGTCAGGGCTTTTTTCGGGCTTTATTAGTTTGCTGATACACGCCTAGCCACCCAGATAGCAAAACACAGTTCCAGCTAGATTCTCGCCTGCCGGAGACTTATCCCTTAGAGCTCAGACTGACTACCTCTGCTGGACCTACTCCGGATGCCTGGACTCACTACCCGATTCCAGCCCGAGTCAATCGAGCCAGATGCAGCGGCCGAGCGAGCCGGCGCTGCCGCATGCGAGCCGGAATCAACCCGCGACGCCGCGAGTAGGTTATGCGCTGCGGCCCGGAGCTTGAGCGCTTTAATTATATAAAACCCTCATATTTGTTAATGTTATTACATCCATTTGTGTTGATATGACAGCAAACGCATGCTGAGAAGTTGGGGGGCGTGGTTGATTTTACATAAAGCGTTTGGTTGGAAGCTCGACTCCGCTCATTTTCGCGGCTCCTCCTTTGGCTCCATCAGACAGTCCTTCTGCGCATGTCAAGGCTCCAATTTCAGCAGTCTTTTGCGACCGTTTGTGCCCGTCAAGCAGGCGTTTTGCCCTCAAGGCGTTCAATGGGAAAAAGGGCTGTCGCGTCGTCCATATTTTTTACAGTCATTGGTTCACACAGCGCAGCATTCCGGCAAACTGCCGGTAATGTTACAACTTCTCTTTCCGGAAAATAGCCAGAACGAATTTACCGGTATTTTCAAAAAGGACCTGTTCACACATACAACCTTTCCGGAAAATTGCCGGTAATTTTCCGGAAAGGTCTGTATGTGTGAAAGGGGCTATTGTTGCAACTGTACCCAGCGGTGACAAAGAGGAGACAAAACAAGGATAATCGCCATCAGCTGGACAGGAGTGGGAATTACAGTTAGCTGCAAATTACAATAGATCACCCTCAGCATAATCCGTCAAAATGACGAATCACCTTCAGATTTTTTTCGTCACGGCTGTAAAAATTTACCAATGACGGAAAATATTCGGTTAACGCGACCTCTGATTCCAGCATAAGTTTTACACAGTGGATGCCCTTCCAGCTGTAACCCAGTACTAGGAAACACCCATACACACTCATTCACACACACACTTATACACTACGGCCAGTTTAGTTAATCAATTCCCCTATGTGTTTGGACTGTGGGGGAAACCGGAGCAACCGGAGGAAACTCACGCCAACACGGTGAGAACATGCAAACTCCACACAGAAATGCCAACTGACCCAGCCGAGACTCAAACCAGTGACCTTCTTGCTGTGAGGTGACAGTGATTACCACTGAGCCACTGTCACCCCATTTGAGGTAATCGTTACCACATATTATTAAAAAAAGAGGTATTGTCATACAAAACACGAGATGTAATTACTGTAAATGCATGTTTTATTTACACCACAGTTATCTGGAGCGAATGTTTACAACAGATCACAGGTTATCATTTCATCAATCCATCAGCACTACATGGACATGAATAAGGCTTTACTACAGTATTTACATTTCTGTATGCTTTATAAAACTGTACAGTCAGTGTCAGCAGCAGGAGGACAGCCCATATCTTAGGCATACGCTCATATCCACAGGACAAAAACAAGACTTTATCCAGCCAATTCTGGTTTTGTGAAAGTTTTATACACAAAATAAATAAAAATCTGTAAATAAATAAAAATTATAAATAACTTAGGGTACAAAGTACTGTTTTATTATGAAGAAATGATGATGTGTTTGCACTGAATTAAGATTTAGTGTTAATGAAATATTATGGCAGAAAATTATTAGTAAATTATTATTTATTTACTATTACTATTATCATTATGACAGTGAGTTCAAAGTTTGAAATATGCTTGCATGTATTTGCATGTGTCTGCATATTATGAATTAGTATATTTTTCATAAATAATAGTCCTTAGTCACGTGACCTGATGTTTTGAAACACCTTAGTCACGTGACCTGGGTGTTTCCAATCACCTTAGTCACGTGACCTGATGTTTCGAAACACTTTAGTCACATGACCTGATGTTTTGAAACACTTTAGTCACATGACCTGATGTTTTGAAACACTTTAGTCACATGACCTGATGTTTTTAAACACTTTAGTCACATGACCTGATGTTTTTAAACACTTTAGTCACGTGACCTGGGTGTTTCCAATTAGCTTAGTCACGTGACCTGATGTTTTGAAACACTTTAGTCACGTGACCTAGGTGTTTCAAAACACTTTAGTCACGTGACCTGATGTTTTGAAACACCTTAGTCACGTGACCTGGGTGTTTCAAATCACCTGTCACGTGACCTGATGTTTCGAAACACTTTAGTCACATGACCTGATGTTTTGAAACACTTTAGTCACGTGACCTGAGTGTTTCCAATTAGCTTAGTCACGTGACCTGATGTTTCGAAACACTTTAGTCAAGTGACCTGGGTAACTCGAATCACCTTAGTCACATGACCTGGCTGTTTCCCATCACCTCAGTTACGTGACCTGATGTTTCGAAACACTTTAGTCATGTGACCTGGGTGTTTCATATCACCTTAGTTACATGACCTTGGTAATTCGAATCACCTTAGTCACATGACCTGATGTTTCGAAACACTTTAGTCACGTGACCTGGGTGTTTTGAAACACTTTAGTCACGTGACCTGGGTGTTTCGGATCATGCTTTGGTGCAGTGTTTCAAAACACTTGCACTTTAGGATCTCGACATCACTTGCACTTTAGTGTTTTGAAATCTGTCTCTACAGTGACACCTAGTGGTAGTTTATGTGTTCCTCTGGAACAGCTTCAGTTAAGATATAAATGTTTAGTTATAATGTTAGTTTTTAAATGCTCTGTTCTTGTAACGTGTGTGTAATATGCCTTGTTGTTGGTCAGAAAAAATGTAACATTAATAAAATACATCAAGTCGTAATTTCAGAATATTGGTACAGGTCAGGATTCGAACTTAGAGCTGTGCTCATGCACGGTCCACTAGGCTATATGAGATGGAGGGTTAGTTAAACACAGATTTGCCAGGTCTCGAAACGCTTCTGAAATGACGATGCTTTGAATCGCTTTAGTCACATCACCTGATCACTTGTCAGTTTCAAGTCAGCCATCCCTACATCCGACACGACCACTCTTTTGGATTGCTCTTTATGTTAACATTTGCTCCTGCTTGTAACCATTGTCTGACTACTCTTGTTAATAACGATGCTACATTTGGATCCTCAACTTCAGTGCCAGAATCATATGTTACACTGTATCACCCTCTTTGGTTTTTTATGCATCCTAAAACCCCTCAGTATTAATTTTACAGCAGGGAAACAGCCAACAGAGGTGCATGTTTGCAGAACAGATCCAGCTTTCTCCTCAACACAGCTTTGTGGTTTCAAAATGTCTTTTGTATCTCATTAACTGCCTTATTTTCTGCTAGCTCACTTCACCTTTCAGCATTTAATTATGGCGGCTGAGAAAAACAGGCAGAGATTCACATCTGAAAGGTGCCGCGAGCTTAAAAAACATGCTATTGTGGAGCATTTGGGATTCTGACAGATGCGCTGTTGGGAATTTTGGCTCTTTTCTCAACGTCAACAGTCGTGAATGCCCTCCTTTCTCAGCGCGCTATTAAACTTCATTACAATCGATCACGGCTGTTTTGCTATTTTGATAAGCTCCACCGCAGCCATACATCATTCATTCCCAGAGCGCATGGAAATGTGATCCACCATTTTGTTTTGTTTGCAAGAAATGACCAAATACGAGTCTGAAGGACACTCTTAAATCCCTCGGGAAAGAGTTATTCATAGATTTTCCAACTTATTTTGAATAATAAAGCTGTTGTGAGGAAGCTAATCAACATCAAATGTTTTGATGAACACAAATATGTCAGAATTTTGAAAACAGTCATGCTTATTAGCATCATTTGTGAGAAAAACTACATTACCCACAATGCTGTGCAGAATTCCACCAATCAGGGAGCTGGAGCGAATTAGCCCTGCCCACTCATGTCACTACATATAACCATAAAATATACTATTTGTATAAATACAACAAACTACTTTTAATTAATAGTTTAATCTTTTTCTATCATTTGATTGATACGTGTGCAATGCATCATGGGATTGTAGTTCTTCCAATAAAGCTGTCAAGTTCACAAGCTAATTAAAGTTTGAAATGTTGGGATTCTCTTCTGGTCTGTTTGGTTCATTACTGAACACTATTGGCAGTTTTTAAGGGGAGGAGCTACCCTATGCCCCGCCCTCTCTTCATATTTCAGTTCAGATTAAGTCAAAGATTGAATAAAACTGCACATTTGAAAGGGACCTTTAGTGACTTAAAGATTCCTATGGGAAAAACAGAAGTGTATTGTTTGAAATAGTGACAATATGGAAGGTATCCTAATTTTTGGGGGATTTTTTGTTGGTAATGATATTTAAACTGTGTTTTTGTGCTGGTATCATGGCTGGTTTTAGGCCTATAATCAATAAATAAATATGACACTTAAACCACCAGTAGGTGGCAACAACACAAGAATATTTTAACAATTTCCTCATTGTAGCAATAAAAAGAGAATTTATGATTATAATATTTGTGTTTTTCAAAACTCTTCTGCATGGTTGTGGTGTGATGGCTAGGGTGTCACTATGTGGTACTCAGTGCAAAATTGAATGAATGAACGAACGAATGAATGAATGAATGAACGAATAAGTAAATTAATAAACGCAGTGCATCCTATTGTTTTTGCATGAATAGACCATAGTTGACCAAAACTGTTCCAGAAAAGGTTGTTCTAGTCCTTCCATATCTGTTGTCATATTATTAGATTTTTAAAGTGGTTGTTGCAGAAATTTGCTTGGTTGTGATGTGGTCATTAAGGTGTTGGTACGTGGAAAAAAGGATGAATAAATAAACTGTTCTCAATCAATCAATCAATCAATCAATCAATCAATCAATCAATCAATCAATCAATCAATCAATCAATAAATAAATAAAGAGTAAATAAATAATTGAATAATAAATAAATAAATGAATAAATGGATAAATAAAAAATAAAATAAACAAATAAATAAATAAATGAAGGAATAAAAAAATAATAAATGAATAAATAAATAAATATAAAATATATAATATAAAATATATAAATATATAAATGAATGAACAATGAATAACTGAACAAACAAATGGACAAATGAACGAACAAACAAACAAATGAATGAACAAACTGAATGAATGAACAAACAAATGAATAAACAAATAAATGAACAAACAAACAAACGAACAAACGAACAAACGAATGATCGAATGAACAAATCCTGTTATGGTTGGACTTTAATCAACCAAGACCGTCTCAAACAATGATGTTTTAATTCCCCTGTATATTTTTGCATAACAGCTGTCATGTAATTAGAATTATTTTAGTGGTTGCTAAGGTGTTTTACATGGTTGCTATGTGCTCACTATAAATGAGTAAAGAAATAAATTCAAAAAGTCAAAGTCAAAAAAATTATTTAGAATTGCAACTTTTTCTTTTGTTTGCAAAAACCATCAATCAAAACGTGTCCAATGGACAGTGTTCAATCCGTCGTACTGATTGCCCAACAAACAAACGAACAAACGAATCCTGTTTTATTTGGACTTAAATCAACCAAAATGGTCTCAAACTGCAATGTTATGTGATGTCATGTTGCTTGGTGATTTCTATAGTGTTCTTACCTAAACAAATCAACAAATCAACAAACAAATACATAAATAAATACGAGTGCATCAATGTGCATCACAAATTGCATCTTTTCTTCAACTTGCAAAAGCCATCAATCAAAATGTGTCCAATGGACAGTGTTCAATCAATCCCTCTTGCTGATCGCTGACCATAAAAACAATCCAATCCGAGAGATGGCATCCAATAAATGAAAATGTACAGTTCAGCCTAAATTCTGAGTTTTTACCACTTTAAATAAACAAACCAATCAACCAACCCACCAATCAATCAATCAATCAATCAATCAATCAATTAATCAATCAATCAATCAATCAATCAATCAATCAATCAATCAATCAATCAATCAATCAATCAATCAGTCAGTCAATCAATCAATCAATCAATCGATCAATCAATCAACTAACCAAACAACCAATCAATCAATTAATCAATCAATCAACCAATCAATAATCAACCAACCAACCAACCAATCATTCAGCCAACCAATCAGCCAACCAACCAACCAACCAATCAACTAACCAACCAACCGACTAATCAATCAATAAATCAGTCAATCAATCAATAATAAATAAATCAATCAATAAATCAACTAACCAACCAACCAATCAACCAATCAATCATTCTCAGTCAGTCAATCAATCAATCAATCAATCAATCAATCAATCAATCAATCAATCAATCAATCAATCAATCAATCAATCAATCAATCAATCAATCAACCAATCAACCAACCAATCAACCAATTAATCAATCAATCAACCAATCAATAAATCAACTAACCAACCAACCAATCAATCAATCAGCCAACCAATCAATCAATCAATCAATCAACCAATCAATCAATCAATCAATCAATCAATCAATTAATCCTTCGATCCTGTTATTGTTGGACTTTAATCAACCAAAATTGTCTCAAACAACGATGTTCAGATCCTGCTGTATATATCTGCACCACAGTTGTCATGTAATTACAATTATTGTAGTGGTTGCTAAGGTGTTTTACATGGTTGCTATGTGGTCGCTAAGGTGTTGCTGGGTGGTATATAGTGGTACTATAGTGTTCTCACTTAAATACATAAACAAATAAATAAATAGCAGTGCATCCTTGTAATGGTCAAAAACCCCTCCCTGCTCGATCAAAACCAATCGTCCAATAGTCTCGTGCCGATCACCGACCATAAAACCAATCCAACCAGAGAGATGGCGTCCAAATAATGAAAACTCCCATCCCATCGCCATCTATAAAGCCACATTCGGCTCATGTGGCCACACTTGTATGATGTTCAGAAGGGTAATGGTCAGGCTCCTGGTCCGGGCCTGTGTTTGTTTCCCTCAGTGTTTGACTCTGTGTGCGTCTCATTGGGTTTCATCCATACTGACGCCCAGTCTCTTCATGACGGTGACCCGCGAGCTCAGCGGACTCGGCCTCTGGAGGAGCTCGGATTTGGGTTGGAAATGCTCCAGCAGGATCTTCTGAATGTTCTCCAGCTTCACGTCCATCTGGAACACCTGGCAACACACAGACGGTTCACACAAGGGTTATTTTAGTGAGACATCACTGAAAATAAGATCGAAATGCATTGTTAACTGAAGAAAAAATGTAAGAAAAAATATAAAGGATTCAGATATCCCAACACCTAGTGGGATAGACTTAATCATTAAAGCCAAAAACTTGACAAGAGGCCGTATTTCATATTTATATCCAGCTAACGAATCTATCCTGAATAAAATTAAGATGGATTGGGAATCAGAACTTCAATTAAATCTCTCTGACAATTTCTGGGAGGAGGCCTTAAATGCTGTAAATTCATCTTCTAGTTGTGCCAGGCTATCACTCATACAATTTAAGGTCCTCCACAGACTACATTATAGCAAGGAGAAACTCTCAAAGCTCTATCCAGACAAATTAGATAATAAATGTAATAGGTGCTCACAGACCCCATGTAACCTCACTCATATGTTCTGGTCGTGCCCTAAATTGTCTGAATTCTGGCGGTTATTTTTCAAGGCAATCTCGGATATCTTGGACATTAATCTAAACCCAAACCCTCACATCTCTATTTTTGGAAAACCCCCCAGATGATCTTCATGTCACAAACATTCAAAATAATGTCATCGCCTTTTCCTCCCTTGTCGCTCGCAAAAGAATTCTTTTAATGTGGAAATCGAAACAACCACCCTCAATCAAAGTTTGGTTACACGACATCTTAAGTCTTTTGAAATTGGAGAAGATTAAGTTCTCTCTCAGAGGCTCGCCTCACAAGTTTTATATTCATTGGAGGCCACTACTAAATTATTTTGATGATTTAACGCCTCTGGAGGTGATTATTTAAGAAATCATTTTATGGTCGGAATTACTATTATTATTATTTTTTTCTTTTAGTCTAGCATTTTTTCTCCGGAACAGTCATGCCCTAAACTAGACGCATTGGTTTAACCTCAGCACAACTAAAACCATAATAACCAAGAAGTAGGTAGCACATCATTATTATTGATGTAACTAGCTAATGTATTTATTTTGCTTCATTTATTTATTTATTTGAAAGCATTTATGAATGTATCTCAAATTGTACTATCATCATTATTTTTGTTTTATTCTTAATATTTTATTTTTATTTTATTTATTTATTTTATTATTATTATTTTTTCCCCTCCGTTTTCTGTTATACGTTTTACAAGAAAAGTGGCTATGTGTTTGGATGGGTGGGATGGGTGGGGGGTTTTGGGGTTGAATGTTTACAAAAGTGTTCAAAAAAGAAAAGCAGAAATTGGACATTTGTATACAACGAATGCTTTCCACTTGTGTTCAATAAATAAAGTTTATAAAAAAAAAGGGAAAAAATATAAAGGATTACAATATTACAAAAATTATTATTTCCTAGCCTACATAAATATAAAAACCATACTTTCATGCCTTCTTCATCTCGGGGGGGCTTTTTAAGTTTATTCATGACAATCTGCTTTCGTATAATGTTATTTTTATTAGCAGTATTATTTATTATCTGCATATTTATATTTGTTTTATTCAAAACAAGCTTAGATTTGTCCACCTGTCGGGTTTCAGACCATATGGGGCGCAGGATGTGTATTAGGATATAACTCAGTTTTCTGAGCACACTTTGTTATTATTGTTCATTTATTCGTTTGCTGGCAATAGAGTGGAGGAGCTATGACGTCGCTTTGTAGGCTAATCGGCTGCTAGCATAAAACTGGTTCCCTTGTGAAAATCCCTATGGCATTTTCCCATAGGCTTTTCGAAGATTGCAAATAATAAGCTGTGTGTTCAAACACTGTTCATTACACTTACACGTTTGGTCCAGCCGGATAATCCTCACACGAAAATACAACTTGGAGCACTTTTGGATCTTAAATGCAAACGCAAGAGTTAAAAAGCTAACATTAGGCTATAAACGGACTACAGAGCCCTTGGGGCGCTCGTCTGTGACGTCAGCACCGCCCTGCTACAGACGACTTATCAAGCTTATTTTTAGAAATAATGTCCATGACAATGAGTTAATCTCTCTGTATATTATATTATAATCCACGCTATATATTATAAACAAATAAATACGCAAAAACACATAGACCTTTGTGCCTTTTGGATCGTTTTTATGTGGGAAATCTGTTTTGCTTTACGGTTGTTCTAAAAGTTTTAAAACTGCGTGTATAAATCTGCCTATATAGTATTATCATCAGACATATTTAAATAAGTGTATCGCTCGCGCACACAGCCTGCTTACCTTAACAGATGACAGAAATGAGGCGTGAGGAGGAACAAGTCTATCAAATGGCTGCAATTTCCATCATGATGGACACAGAGCAACATTCAATATTCCTTTTATGTCACGACGTACAGCGAAAAGCAGCCCATACAGTTACATCTGCTATACGTTTTATAGAGGAGTGTAAATATTGCAGTTATGACTGAGTAAAATGTGTTCAGATGAATAAAAAAAGACGAAAAAGGTGAAAGTAAATAATGAGGCAGCTCATCTCTGTTTAACTGTTTTCTTGCTAGTGAAGCGCTCAGTTCTTCCTCTTACAAAGTCGTCATGCAAATGCACTTATGGCGCGGCACAGCTGGCTCTTAAAGGGAATGGGAGATGAGACTCTGATTGGTTTATTCTCAAAACACACCTATAACTCATTAAGAGAATAAGCTCAACCCTGTTAGATCATGCGCCAAGGCGCAAAGCGGATTTTTCCGTCCTTAAAATAGCAAAAGTGGATTCCAACACGCCCCTAATGCTTTTGCGCCCTGCGATTTGCACTTTGCACATGGATCATCAAAATAGAGCCCTTACAGTCTTATTGGCAGCCAAAATTGCCAGCAAGTTACTGTAAATTTTACAGTAACTCTTTTACAGTGTATAAACAACAAAAATGAAACTAAATATATAAAAACTAAATAGAAAAATGTTCAAAGTAAAAACTATACTAAAACTAAACAAAGCCACTGATGGAATGAGCTAAATCTAAACCGAAGTGAACTGCAATACAGTAAAGTATCGTATAGTAAAGTACAGTTGAAGTCAGGATTATTCACCCCCCTGTTTATTTTTTTTACCCCAATTTCTGTTTAACGGAGAGCAGATTTCTCCAACACATTTCTAATCATAATAGATTTAATAACTCATCTCTAATAACTGATTCATTTTCTCTTTGCCATGATGACAGTAAATAATATTAGGCTAGATATTCTTCAAGACCCTTCTATACAGCTTAAAGTGGCATTTAAAGGGTTAACTAGGTTAATTAGGGAAACTAGGCAGGTTAGGCAAGTTATTGTATATCGATGGTTTGTTCTGTAGACTATCGAAAAATATATAGCTAAAAGGGGCTAATCATTTTGTCCTTAAAATGGTGTTTAAAAAATTAATAACTGCTCTTATTCTAGCCGAAATAAAACAAATAAGACTTTCTTCTGGAGAGAAAATATTATCAGACATACTGTGAAAATTTCCTAGCTCTGTTAAACATAATTTGGGAAATATTTAAAAAAGAAAAAAATCAAAGGGGGCGAATAATTCTGACATCAACTGTATCTAAATAACTAATTTAGGAACACTATAAAAATGCAGTTCCACACAATCCAGTCATGCCGTCCCAATGCAAATCGATTAAGTCAACTCAATCGATTTTACATTTTTAAGTTACAAGAACATAAAACAAATACGTTGTCTTAAAAAAACCCTTCAGGAAATGTGTCGCTTTCACTCGTTTCTTAAATAACAGTTTGAATTAACAGCAAGAATCTCTTTTTGAGTGCTGGTGGTACAGTTCAGTGCTGCAGGTTCAGGCCTCGGAGGGTTAATCCGTGAACAATCAGCATTGTGCTCCAGTAAGGCACTTAACCTCAGGTTACGACACAGATTATTTAACCCTCAGAGTCTGAAAATCAGGCTCAAATGCTTTCATTGTGTCCGAGCGGCGCTGGGAGCTCAGATTATTTCCAACAAAGGACTACTTTTAAAGAGTGTTGCTTATTTAAAGGCATAAAAAGTCATTGTTGAGTGTCTTGAAGACTTAATATTTATTTTTGTATCTCATTACTGTATTTTTAAATGAAAGGTACACAGGGATATATTGTTTATATAAAAATAAAATCATATTATATTTACATACACTGCAAAAAAAAAAAAAAAAACATTGTCTTGTTTCTAGGACAAATATCTTAAATCAAGAAGCATTTTCTACAGTAACGTTTGTCTTGTTTTCAGAATATTATTTAGCCTACACGACTAGTAGATGGGTAGTAGTAGGTAGATTATTTTGTTTTAAGGAAAAACTTGTTGCGGCATGGTGGCTCAGTGGTTAGCATTGTCACCTCACAGCAAGAAGGTCGCTGGTTTGAGCCTAAATTGACCGTAGTGTATGAGTGTGTGTGAATGAGTGTGTATGGGTGTTTCCCATTACTGGGTTGCAGCTTTTTTTTGCACTATAGGGGAACAAAATTGGCCTAAGTGTGAGTGTGAGTGTGTGTGTGTGTGTGTGAGAGAGAATGAGTGTGTATGGGTGTTTTTCATTACTGGGTTGCAGCTTTTGTTCACTTTTTGTGTGCTACAGTGGAATTGAATAAACTAAATTGGCCATAGTGTATGTGTGTGTATGTGTGTGTGTGTGAGAGAGAATGAGTGTGTATGGGTGTTTCCCATTTCTGGGTTGCAGCTTTTTTCAGTTTTTTTTTGTGCTATAGGGGAATTGAACAAACTAAATTGGCCATAGTGTATGTGTGTGTGTGAGTGTGTGTGTGTGTGTGTGTGAGAGAGAGAATGGGTGTGTATGGGTGTTTCTCATTACTGGGTTGCAAATTTTTTCTGTTTTTTTTGCCATAGGGGAATTTAATCAACTAAATTGGCCATAGTGTATGAGCGTGTGTGTTTGTGTGTGCGTGCATAAGTGTGTAAGGGTGTTTCTCAGTACAGGGTTGCAGCTTTTTCTGTTTTTTTTTGTGCCATAGGGGAATTGAATAAACTAAATTGGCCATAGTGTATGAGTGTGTGTGTTTGAGTGTGCGTGCATGAGTGTGTAAGGGTGTTTCCCATTACTGGGTTGCAGCTTTTGTTCTGTTTTTTTGTGCAATAGGGGAATTTAGTGTACTAAATTGGCCTTGGCCATAGTGTGTGTGTGTGTGTGTGTGTGTGTGTGTGTGTGTGTGTGTGTGCATGAGTGTGTATCGTTGTTTCCCATTACTGGGTTGCAGCTTTTTTCTGTTTTTTTTGTGCTATAGGGGAATTTAATCAACTAAATTGGCCATAGTGTATGTGTGTGCGTGTGTGTGAGCGTGTGTGAGAGAGAGAATGAGTGTGTATAGGTGTTTCCCATTACTGGGTTGCAAATTTTTTCTGTTTTTTTTTCTGCTATAGGGGAATTTAATCAACTAAATTGGCCATAGTGTATGAGTGTGTGTGTTTGTGTGTGCGTGCATAAGTGTGTAAGGGTGTTTCCCAGTACTGGTTTGCAGCTTTTGTTCTGTTTTTTTGTGCTATAGGGGAATTTAGTATACTAAATTGGCCTTGGCCATAGTGTGTGTGTGTGTGTGTGTGTGTGTGTGTGTGTGTGTGTGTGTGTGTGTACTGCTAATGCTCCAAAATTATGTTGTAGTAAATTATATAAGAAGACTGTGAGGTTAGGGTTAGTGTAGGTTGACATGTATTTGCAAACTTTCTTATAGTGAGTTAAATGTCTGTTGAAGGAGCAGATATTAAGCAGACAGTCTACTAATACTCAAATGGACCATCAAAATAAAGTGTCACCCTGTGTTTTAACATCAAAATGTCTGTTTGTTTAAAAGGTCAAATGCAGGTGACCACATCAATCCAACAATGTGATTCAACATAATGTGACATGAACACAAATTCCCAGCACAGCCTCTCATACACAAGTGTTTTCCTTTCAGAATGGCTCATTCATTACAGACGTCCACTTAAACCGGCCGCTTTATGAGCCCAAAACAAAAACAGGCCGTCAGGATTGTCAGAGAAACGCCAACGCCAGTCTGAGCTCAACAGAGCGGCGTTTCACAGCGAGCCGACAGAAATATATTTTCATAAAGAGAAGGAACATTCACTGCCTGTTAGGAGGGAAGTATAAATCTGCACCATAAACATGTCATTGATAATCTAGGGCATTATCTGCATTCCCCAGCGGCGCAGCGCTCAGATGAGGCATTCCTCTGGAGCGGGCTGACCCGTGGAGACCCTGAAAAAACAACACTAAACTCCAGCAAAACTCTGAGGACAGGGGGACGCTCCACACGACACCAACACCACTGCTGAGGCCCACTCTTAAAAATACTCCAGCTCTGCAAAACTGAATCCTATAAATATGCATACAGTATATTTACAGTCAGGTTTACTCACTTTTTTATGTAGGGCAGACTAATCGTAAGTAATGTAAGTATTACTCAATGGTTTAAAAGTAAAGTCAGTCGGTTTATAAGTCAACTGATTGCTTTATAAGCACTAGGTTAGTCACTTCTTATTTTTTCAAGAGTTCCCACTTAGCTGATAATCAATATAGCGTGTTTGGCATGCTGTCCCGGGAGAGAGCCCTGAGCTCATAATATCCTCGAGAACGGGGCTCCCTCTCGTTAGAAGGGCGAGAGCGGAGTACAAGCTCAGGTAGGTCTCGAGAACTCCCCTGCTTGTCGCCGTCGCTGTGAGAAAACAGTGCTAGCCACTGGGCCACCGTGTCGCCCTATCAGAAAAAAAAGGGGGAGGAAGTAGGGGGGGGGGAGGGGAGGAAGCTTCAAGACGAAGTTAACTGGAGTAAAAAACTCTGGTTATTTATAATGCTTCCGTAATCATCTAATAGGGCAGATTACGGAGCTAATGAGGAGCCAGCCGTGTTGATCATAAGCACGTGATCCTCTCGAAATTAGTAGTAGTAGTAGTAGTAGTAGTAGTAGTAAAACTTTATTGTCCTTGACAGGAGATTTGTTTTGGGCATCGCCATATTGCTGCAGACACTCACTAAAACAAGCAATAAAAAAACAGTATAAAATACAACAATTACAAAATTTATGGTGCCAATTAAGATATACTCTTATTAAGTAAACCCACTGACACAGGTACAAAGGATTTCTTGTAACGGTTTAACCTACACTTTGGGACTCTATATCTTCTACCAGAGGGAAGCAGTTCGTACTGGGGAAACAAAAAATGAGTTGGATCCTTTACAATCCTATCCACCTGATTGAGGACACAGTTCTCATATAAAACTTGAGGATTAAAATTTTCATTGTGCCCGACAATTTTCCATGCTGTCTTTAAGAGATGCATCAGTTTAGATTTACACTGAACAGAAAGGTTGCCAAACCACACTGTAATGCCATACCTGACAATGCTTTCAAGAACTGCTTTATAAAACAGCATCATGAGCTTCTTGTTGACTCCAAAAAGACGCAACCTCCGTAAAAAATACAATCTCTGGTGTAAACGAGAACAAACCCAATCAATGTGTGTTTTCCATGTGAAAGAACTGTCGATATGAATGCCCAAGTACTTATAGGTTTCTGACTGAGTAATAGGATCATCATGTACAACCACTTGACGATGGTCACCTATGCACTTTGGGTCAAATACCATCTCTTCTGTTTTCTTAGTATTTATTTTTAGCTTATTTCTATCACACCAATCAATGAACTGACTAATTTCTGACTGATATATAACCCCAATATCATCCTTCTCATAAAGTAAACTTAAAATGGCCGTGTCATCAGAGTATTTAAAAATAAAATTCTGTGAATGCTTACTTATACATTCATTTGTAAAAAGTGTAAAAAGAATAGGTGAACTGACACAGCCTTGTGGAACCCCAGTACTACTGTTCTTTTCCTCTGAACAGATGTTTTTAACCTTGACAACCTGAGTTCTGTTTGTTAAAAATGAGAAATACCATTTGCATATGAATGGGTTTATATTCAGCTGTTCCATCTTTTCAATTAATAAATGTGGTTGGATCGTATTAAAAGCGGAACTAAAATCAATAAAAAGCAGTCGAGCATAAGCTTTAGGATTGTCTAAGTGCTTAAGAATCAAGTGCGAAATACTATTAACTGCATCTTCAGTACCTCTGCCATACCTATAGGCAAACTGTAGAGGATCTAAATTACTAGCAACTTCTGATTTTACAATGGACACCACACATTTCTCAAAACATTTCATGATAACAGATGTTAATGCCACCGGTCTAAAATCATTGTACTCAGAGGGCCTCGCCAACTTAGGAACAGGAACAATTAATGATTTTTTCCACAAACTAGGAACAATACCAGAGTCTAAGGATTTTTGAAATATGGGAACCCAAACTGGAGTCAGTTCATCAGCACAGCATTTAACAGTGTATGGCAAAATTCCATCTGGACCTGCAGATTTATTTGAGCCAATATGTTTAAAATAAAAATTTATCTGCCTAGGATCAATCAGTGGCCTATCATAGGTAACACCTCTAGGAGACATTACCTCCGAACTGTTGACTGGGGTGTATTCACAATTCTCAAATCTTAAGAAAAAGTCATTCAACTCATTCACTTTCTGTGAGTCATCAAAAATAGAAATAGAGGGAGTAAAAGACTGCATATTGGACATAGATTTCATAGAGTCCCACAGTTGTTTAGAATTAGACATTTCTAGTCTATTCTCCAGGCATTGTTTATGTTTTATCCTAGCGTCTCTTAATAATCCATTTAACTCCTTCTGAGTAACTCTTAATCCTTGATGATCATGATTATGAAAGGCCAACTTCTTCCTCTTAATACAATCTTTAATGTCCTTTGTGATATATGGTTTATTGTTGGCATAGATGACTATCTCCTTTTTTGGTATCACATTCTCAGTGCAGAAATTAATATAATCTGTTATTACCGTGGCAGTTTCATTAATATCTTCGCTATGAAAAACTTCCCAGTCAGTACAGAGAAAACAGCCTTTCAAGGCTTCAACGCTGTCCTCTGACCAAACATTCACAGTCTTCACCACGGGTTTGTTTTTCTTTAAAAGAGTCTTATACGTAGGAATTAAAAACACAGTATTGTGATCAGAGTTTGAAAGGGGAGGTCTTACCCTGGACGTGTATGCCTCTTTGATGTTCCCATAGCATTTGTCTAAAACATTTTTGTCTCTTGTATTGTCTTTAACATATTGATCATATCCAGAAAGAACAGTCTCCAATTTACAATGGTTAAAATCACCAAGAATAAACACCGGCGCTCCTGGTGTACGTTCAAGTTGGTCTTGAATACAGTCTCTTATAGCACTGGCGGCTATAGCTGCCTTAGCGGAAGGTGGAACATAAGCCACACAGATTAATATATTCCCGAATTCTCTTGGGAGGTAGAAAGGTCTCAAACTCAAGCATAAGAGCTCAATATCCGGATTACATACTGCCGATTTAATTGTTATGTGACTGCACCAACGCTCATTCACATAAACGCAGATTCCACCTCCTCTGCTTTTTCCTGAGGCGGCAGATCTATCGGCTCGAATTAGAGAAAAGCCTTGTACCTCTACCAGTGAACTCGGAATCTCCGGACGAAGCCATGTTTCAGTCAGTGCCAGGAGACCCGCCTCTCGATACTCAAAACAGGCTCTAGCTTTGATGCGCAGTTCATCCATCTTCTGTTGCAATGATCTGACGTTACTTAGAATAATTGCAGGTAACGGGGGTCTGTTTCCACGTCGGCGAAAACGCCGCCGGACGCCGCCTCTGTGACCTCTTTTCCGACGACATGTACTCGCCGTCACCCTGTTTCTCAAACAGTCGGGAAGGTTAGGTGGTGCACCAAAGTCGGCTGACCGAAGCTGAAGCAAGTCCTCTCTTGTGTATACCATGATCAGGTCGCTATTCGTTGTTATGTGCGTGTAGCCGGCAGAAAACAGGTGCCCGATTATTAGCAGGCCAATAAAGAGTTCTACGAAAGTCGTCATACTGATATTGCACCCGAAACTACTAAAGTACCAGTGTACCGCCACAAAGTTTAAATAATTAAGTATACCAGCAAGTTCAAAAGTAATTTCACAAAAAACGTCAGCAGCAACAAGTGCCCGTGTCGCCAGCAGTGCAGCGCCACCGGAGTGCAAAATTAGTTTATAAATAAACCACACAAAGTCAACAAGTCGCTTTTTAAAGCAACAGACTTACTCAACACAAAGTCAACTAATCGGTTTATAAGTCAACTAATTGCTTTATAAGCACCAGGTTAGTCACTTCTTATTGTTTCAAGAGTTCCCACTTAGCTTATAATCAATAAAGCGTATTTGGCATGCTGTCCAGGGAGATATCCCTGAGCTCATAATATCCTCGAGCCCGAGGCTCCCTCCCGTTAGAAGGGCAAGAGCGGAGTTTGAGCTCAGGTAGGTCTTGAGAACTCCCCTGCTTGTCGTCATGTGAGAAGTGCAAACTTAAGTTGTCTTAGGTGATAATTTGGTTTAGTCGGATGGCTATGGTTTATGTTTTTGGACGGTGGGAGGAAACGGGGGAACCCGGGGGAAACCCACGCGAACACGGGGAGAACATGTAAACTCCGCACAGAAACATCAACCAGCCTGATAGGAGGTTGGACCGGCGGTGTTCTTGCTGTGAGGCAACAGTGCTAGCCACTGGGCCACCGTGTCGCCCTATTGGAAAAGGGGGAGGAAGAAGGGGGGGGAGGAGAGGAAGCTTCAAGACGAAGATAACCAGAGTGAAAAACTCTGGTTATTTATAATGCTTCCGTAATCATCTAATAGGGCAGATTATGAAGCTAATGAGGAGCCAGCCGTGTTGATCATAAGCACGTGATCCTCTAGAAATTAGTTTATAAATAAACCACACAAAGTCAACAAGTCGCTTTTTAAAGCAACAGACTTAACACAAAGTCAACTAATCGGTTTATAAGTCAACTAATTCCTTTAAAAAGCAACGAGTTTACTCACTTTTTAATGTAAAGTCAACTAATCCTTTTAAAAGCAACAGGTTCACTCAAATATTTAAGTCAGCTTGTCAGTTTATAAGTCAAATAATCTCTTTTAAAGTAACGGGTTGACTTTTAAAGCAATTGGTTTGCTCGCTTTTTAAAAAATGTCAATTAATCCCTTTAAATCAAAGTCAACTCATCACTTTTAAAGTCGATGAATCACTTTTAAAGCAACCTTTTCATCATCTCACCTTATTAAGTCAACTAATTGCTTCAAAAGCAACGAGTTTACACACTATAAAAGTCAACTAATTGCTTTAAAAATCAATGAGATCACTAACTTTAAGTCAATCTATCGTTTAAATAAGACAACCATTCACTTTTAAAGGAAATGGCTTGCTTTGTAAAGTCAACAAATTGCTGTATAGGCAATTGGTTTACAAAAATTAGGTCAACTAATCACTTTTTAAGTCAACTAATTGCTTCGAAAAGCAATAAGATTACTCACTTTTTAAAGTAAAGCCAACTAATCGCTTTAAAAGCTGTGTCAACTAATCAGTTTGTAAGTAAACTAACTGCTTTTAAAGCAGTGGGTGTACTCACTTTGTAAAGTAAAGCCAACCACTCGCTTTTATAGCAACGAGTTTCCTCACTTTTTAAAAATAAAGTCAACTAATCCATTTAAAAGCAATGAGGCTACAAAATGTTTAGTTAAAGTCAAGTAATCACTTTAAAAGCAACAGGTTTACTCACTTTCCAAAGTTTAGTCAATAAACCATTTTAAAAACATCAGACTAACTTTGTAAAGTCAACAAATCGCTTCAAATCAATCGTTTTACTCACTTAAGTAATTAATTAATCTCTTTTAAATCAACTAATTGCTTTAAAAGCAAAATGTTTACTCAAAATGTTTACAGTAAATTCAACTAACTGGTTTATAAGTCAAATAATCACTTTAAAAGCAATGACAACTAATCGGTTTATAGGCTTACTCACTTTGAAGGTAAAGCCAACCAATCGCCTTTATAGCAACAGGTTTACTCACTTTTTAAAAATAAAGTCAACTAATCGCTTTGAAAGCAACAAGTTTACTCACTTTTTAATGTAAAGTCAACTAATCCTTTTAAAAGCAACAGGTTCACTCAAATATTTAAGTCAACTTGTCAGTTTATAAGTCAAATAATCTCTTTTAAAGTAACGGGTTGACTTTTAAAGCAATTGGTTTGCTCGCTTTTTAAAAAATGTCCATTAATCCCTTTAAATCAAAGTCAACTCATCACTTTTAAAGTCGACGAATCACTTTTAAAGTCAACTCATCACTTTAAAAGCAACCTTTTCATCATCTCACCTTATTAAGTCAACTAATTGCTTCAAAAGCAACGAGTTTACACACTATAAAAGTCAACTAATTGCTTTAAAAATCAATGAGATCACTAACTTTAAGTCAATCTATCGTTTAAATAAGACAACCATTCACTTTGAAAGGAAATGGCTTGCTTTGTAAAGTCAACAAATTGCTGTATAGGCAATTGGTTTACAAAAATTAGGTCAACTAATCACTTTTTAAGTCAACTAATTGCTTTGAAAAGCAATAAGATTACTCACTTTTTAAAGTAAAGCCAACTAATCGCTTTAAAAGCTGTGTCAACTAATCAGTTTGTAAGTAAACTAACTGCTTTTAAAGCAGTGGGTGTACTCACTTTGTAAAGTAAAGCCAACCACTCGCTTTTATAGCAACGAGTTTCCTCACTTTTTAAAAATAAAGTCAACTAATCCATTTAAAAGCAATGAGGCTACAAAATGTTTAGTTAAAGTCAAGTAATCACTTTAAAAGCAACAGGTTTACTCACTTTCCAAAGTTTAGTCAATAAACCATTTTAAAAACATCAGACTAACTTTGTAAAGTCAACAAATCGCTTTAAATCAATCGTTTTACCCACTTAAGTAATTAACTAATCTCTTTTAAATCAACTAATTGCTTTAAAAGCAAAAGGTTTACTCAAAGTGTTTAAAGTAAATTCAACTAACTGCTTTATAAGTCAAATAATCACTTTAAAAGCAATGACAACTAATCGGTTTATAGGCTTACTCACTTTGAAGGTAAAGCCAACCAATCGCCTTTATAGCAACAGGTTTACTCACTTTCCAAAGTTTAGTCAATAAACCATTTTAAAGCCACCAGACTAACTTTGTAAAGTCAACAAATCGCTTCAAATCAATCGTTTTACTCACTTAAGTAATTAACTAATCACTTTTAAGTCAAATAATCACTTTAAAAGCAATGTCAACTAATCGGTTTATAGGCTTACTCACTTTGAAGGTAAAGCCAACCAATCGCCTTTAGAGCAACAAGTTTACTCACTTTTTACAAATAAAGTCAACTAATCGCTTTGAAAGCAACAAGTTTAATCACCTTTTCAGTTAAGTCAACTATTTTTAAAAAAAGCAACAGGTTTACTCACAAAAAAAAAACTAATTAAGTAAACTAATTACTTTAAAAGCAACAGGTTTACTCACTGTTAATGTAAAGTCAACAGACAATAGCAACTTCAAACGCAAAGTTTCAACGCAAAGTCAACTAATCAGTTTACTAATTGCTTTTAACTTTTAAAGCAATGGCTTAATCACTTTAAAAATAAATAAATAAATAAATAAATAGTCAACTAATCACTTTTTAAATCAACTGATCACTTTGAAAGCAATGAGTTTACTCAGTTTTTAAGTCAACTAATTGCATCAAAAGCTGAAAGAACCATCTATCAATCTATCCATTCATCTATCCATCATAATATCTGTCCATCAATCTTCCTATTTACTTCCATTCAAGTATTCATCCCATTATCAATACACCAATCCCTCTATTCTTTTATCCATCCATCCATCCATCCATCCATCCATCCATCCATCCATCCATCCATCCATTTATTTATTACACTATAAATCCATCCATCCATCCATCTCTCCATCCATCTTTTAATTTATCTATCTATCCATCTATCAGTCCATCAATCTTTTAATTTATACTTCCATTCATTTATCAATCAATCAATCAATCAATCAATCAATCAATCAATCAATCAATCAATCAATCAATCAATCAATCAATCAATCAATCAATCAATCAATCAATCAATCAATCAATCAATCAATCAATCAATCAATCAATCAATCAACAAAAAAAAAACTAATTAAGTAAACTAATTACTTTAAAAGCAACAGGTTTACTCACTGTTAATGTAAAGTCAACAGACAATAGCAACTTCAAACGCAAAGTTTCAACGCAAAGTCAACTAATCAGTTTACTAATTGCTTTTAACTTTTAAAGCAATGGCTTAATCATTTTAAAAATAAATAAATAAATAAATAGTCAACTAATCACTTTTTAAATCAACTGATCACTTTGAAAGCAATGAGTTTACTCAGTTTTTAAGTCAACTAATTGCATCAAAAGCTGTGGGTTTACTAACAATAAATAAAGTCAAGCATCACTTTTTAAGTCATTTAATCGCTTTAAAAGCAACACGTTTACCCAATTTTTAAGTAAAGTCAACAGACTGCTTTATAAGCAAAGTCAACTAATTTTATAATAAGTCAACTAATCACCTTTAAAGCAAAGGGGATACTTTTAAAATAAACAAATACAACTAATACAACTTAAATAGAACTTAAGGCAACTAATCATTTCGACAGCAATGAGTTTACTCACATTTAATTAGTCAACTAATCACTTTAAATGCAACGAGCTTATTCACTTTTTAAGAAAAGTCAACAAGTCTCTTTAATAGCAACTGGTTTACTCTTACTGTTTTTTTTTAGGTCAACTAATCACTTTTTACAAAGCAGTTGTAAACTGTTGGATGTTGAATGTAGCATTTTTACTTGAGGCAAGATAAATTAGCTTGAAAAGCAGCAAAATGTCAATAACTTGTGATGTTTTGTTTATAAAACATCTACATGCATCAAAGCCAAAGGAAATAAAATAATACATGCATTTTTATATGTCTTATGTCTCGATATTTTACCTGATCAAGTGAATGTAATCATTTAGAAAAGGAGGTTTCTTAAATACTTCAGTTCTGCACTGTTAAACAGTAGTGAATAGTTTCTCTCTAAGAGTGCCAACCGGATCGTCTCTTCTTGAAGATTAAATGCAAACAGC
>NC_141045.1:2997500-3025000 GCF_052040795.2 Danio rerio
TATCTATCTATCTATCTATCTATCTATCTATCTATCTATCTATCTATCTATCTATCTATCTATCTATTCATCCATCCACCCACCCACCCACCCATCCATCCATCCATCCATCCATCGTCATTCCATCCATCCATCCATCCATCCATCCATCCATCCATCCATCCATCCATCCATCCAGTGTTTTATCATTCAATCCATCCATCCATCCATCTATCCATCCATCCATCCAATATGTTATCTTTCTAATCATCCATCCATCCACCCATCCATCCAATATGTTATTCTATCCATCCATCCATCCATCCATCCATCAATCCACCCATCCACCCATCCATCAATCCACCCACCCATCCATCCATCCATCCATCCATCCATCCATCCATCCATCCATCCATTCAATGTTTTACCATTCCATCCATCCATCATTTTATCATTCCTTCCTTTCATCTATCTAATGTTTTACCATTTTATCCACCTATCCATCCATTCATCCATCCATCCATCCATCCATCCATCATTCAATCTATCCATCAATCCACCCGTCCATCCATCCATCTATTCATCCATCCATTCAATGTTTTACCATTCCATACATCCATCATTTTATCATTCCTTCCTTCCGTCCATCCATCCATCCATCTATTCAATGTTTTACCATTCCACCCATCCATCCATCCATCCATCCATTCATCTATCCATCCAATGTTATCATTCTATCCATCCATCAATCCACCCATCCATCCATCCATTCAATGTTTTATCACAGTCCAAACACATGCGCTACAGGGGAATTGAGTAAACTAAATTAGATGTAGTGTATGAGTGTGTGTGTGAATGTGTATGGGTGTTTCCCAGTACTGGGTTGCAGCTGAAAGGGCATCCGCTGCTGGAATAGTTGGCGGGTCATTGCGCTGTGTTGACCCCTGATAAATAAGGGGCTAAGCCGAAGGAAAGTGAATAAATAATTAAAAAAACCGAAACTAACCAGTAATATGTAATCAAATGAAAATAAAAATATCCTCTATAGACATTAAATGAATTCAGGATTAACTGCTCGTTTAAAGACAAAATCGTTTAGCCTCTAAATGTCGTGCAGCTCATTAAGACACAACGCGTGCTGTCTTATACTGAAGCAAGCTGCTGATCTGACTGAATGTGCTGGTTTTATTGTGGAGTAAACTCAGCTTGGCTTTGCCTTCGCTCACATTTGGCTGAACGTCTATTTTCAGCTTTCCAGAGAAACTGCAAAGCTGCTGTAAAACACACACACTCACGTGCACACACACACACACACACACACGTTTGTTTTTGTGAAAAGTGGGGACATTACATAGGTTTCCATTCATATTATACTGTCCAAACCGTATATTATATTGCCCTCACCTCACACTACCCCACCCCTAAACCCAACCATCACAGGAGACTGTGTGCAGCTTTACTCTCTGATTAAACTCATTCTGTAGGATTTATAAGCTTTTTGAGAAATGAGAACGTCACCCATGTCATCAAATTTCACCTCCTTTTTGTAATACCTGTGTCATACACATGTCATTATACAGATTTGTGTCCTGATATGTCACAATTCCCCCCCCCCAGACACACACACTCGCATTCTTTCTCTCTGTCTGTCTGTCTTTTACAAACACACATATATGCGCACACACAAACTAGCAGATGTATGTGTGTGTGTGTGTGTGTGTGTGTGTGTGTGTGTGTGTGTGCAGTTGGTCAGTCCAGCATCTGCGCAGACAAACAGCTGACTGGCTATTTAATTGTCCCAATGGAAATGAACACACACACACACACACTCTGAGGCCTAGAGGTGTGTGTGGGGTGTGTCTGTGTGTGTGTATTCCTATGTGTAGTGAGTAAGTGAGTGTGTTCTCTTTCTGTTTGTGTGTGTATTTGAGCGAGCATTTGTTTCTCTGTGATTGTGTGTGTGTGTGTGTGAGTGTATGCGTTTTTGAAAGATTGTGTGTGTGTGTGTGTGTGTGTCTCTCTCTCTGTGTGTGCATATGTATGCCTGTGCATGTGTCGGAGTGCATGCGTTTCTTAGTGTGTGTGTGTGTGTGTGTGTGTGTGTGTGTGTGTGTTTGTAAATGTGTGTCTTTGAAGATGTGTGAGTCTGTGTGTTTCTCTCTCTTTCTCTGTGTGTGGACAGTTGCAGTGTGTGTGTGTGTGTGTTTCTGTTTTCCCTCTTTCTGTGTGTGTTTATGCTTTTCTTTATGAGTGAGTGTGTTTGTGAGAGTTTGAGTTTTTCTCTCTTTTTCTGTGTGTGTGTGTTTCTCTCTGTGCATGTGAGTGAGTGAGTGTGTGTGTGTGTGTATGTGTGTGTTTCTCTCTCTCTCTCTTTCTGTGTGCATATGTATGCCTGTGCGTGTGTTTCTCTGTGTGTGTGTGTGTTTCTCTCTCTCTGTGTGTGTGTGGACAGATGCAGTAAGTGTGTGGCTTGTTGACAGAACACTTGTTTCTTTATAGAGTGACAGCTGTTAAACCCCGCCCACTCACTGGTCCCCGCCCACTCACTGCTTGCATTTAATCATGCTAGGAACAGTTTAGTTTCAGGCTTTCAGATAATAAAATACACTCATCGGCCACTTTATTAGGTACACCTTAATAGTACCGGACCCCTTTTTGCCTTCAGAGCTGCCTTTATCCTTCGTGGCGTATTCAACAAGGTACTGGAAATATTCCTCAGAGATTTTGCTCCATATTGACATGATAGCATCACACAGTTGCTGCAGATTTGTCGGCTGCACATCCATGATGCCAATCTCCTGTTCCACCACATCCCAAAGGTGCTCTATTGGATTGAGTTCTGGTGACTGTGGAGGCCATTTGAGTGCAGTGAACTCATTGCCATGTTCAAGAAACCAGTATGAGATGATTCACGCTTTATGACATGGTGTGTTATCCTGCGGGAAGTATGACTGTGGTCATAAAAGGGTGGACATGGTCAGCAACAATACTCAGGTAGGCTGTGGTGTTTGGGTACTAATGAGCCCAAAGTGTGCCAAGAAAATCTCCTCCACACCATTACACCACCACCAGCCTGAACCGCTGATACAAGGCAGGATGGATCCATGCTTTCATGTTGTTGAGGCCAAATTGTGACCCGAGCATCTGAATTTGTCAGCAGAAATGGAGACTCATCAGAGCAGCAACGTTTCTCCAATCTTCTATTGTCCAGTTTTGGTGAGTCTGTGTGAATTGTAGCCTCAGGCCCCGTTTACACTAGTGCGTTTTAGTTTTAAAACGGCGTTTTAGAATGAAAACGATCCGCGTCCACACTCGCGTTTCACCCAGCGTTTCTGAACTGCTCTCCGTCCACACCAAAACGCTGAAAACGCACATCACGTGACCACACACACACTCTCAGGCAAGCGCTGTAGCCAATCTACCCAGATGAGAGCTGTGCTAGTCGGACTTCTCATCAAGCATCTCCCGCTGGATCTAACCTCACTATATTTATTAAACGAAATATTTCTTTCATCTTGTTGTCTTTATTTAACGACATATTCATTGGACATTGGAATCTATTACTTGTTCTCAGGTAACGTGTTTTGGCTAAGCGCAAAGATAAGTTAATGATTAATGTAAGCACGTAGCCTACATTCTGTATATTGACTGATCGCTTGCCTTTATTTCCTATAATGTATAAACTTATTGTATGTTATACTTTTATAATGGCCATTATCGATTATTAAAACTGATATTCAGCAAAAGAGAGGGTGTGTTTCGTATTTTTACTGAAATTGAAAGGAGACAGTTGTTGTAGGCTCCGTTTTGTTATAAATATGCACACAGTGAAGATGACGCTCATATTTGCAGCACGGCGCCTCAACATTTTTGCTGTCTGTTTAGTTGTTAATATTAAAATGAAAATAGGCAGTTCCTTATATCATGTTTACATTTTATTGTTGAGAAAGTAAAACAACGTAGCCAGGGTGATGTGAATGAAGTTATAAAGTACACTGTTCCCTTTGAAGATTTACCCGTGTCCTCGGTATAGTCTGTTTTCCATATCAAACTGAGAAGAAGAGACTGCAGCCATGATCAAACTTGCGAAGTTTTAACTTACACGGAGAAGATGCAGAACTGAACTGTGCGTGTTAGGCTACTTAATATTGAGGAAAAGCCCCAATCAGAGAGGCGAATGTCTGCAGCCCCGCCTCCGTTTTCAAATGTCTCCGTTTTCCATCATCCACACTGAGACGGAGCAGCAGCGTTTCAGAATGAAAACGGCCTCTCCAGCGTTTTCGAAACGCTCCGTTTTCGGCGCTCGAGAACTCCGGCGTAGTGTGGACGGATGGCGTAACCGTAGCAAAACTTATGCGTTTTCAAACTAAAACGCATTAGTGTAAACGGGGCCTCAGTTTCCTGTTCTTAGCTGACAGGAGCGGCACCCGGTGTGCTCTTCTGCTGCTGTAGCCCATCCGCCTCAAGGTTGGACGTGTTGTGGATTCAGAGATGCTCTTCTGCAGAGCTCGGTTGTAATGAGTGCTTATTTGAGTTACTGTTGCCTTTCTATCAGCTGGAACCAGTCTGGCCATTCTCCTCTGACATCAACAAGGCATTTGCGCCCACAGAACTGCCGCTCACTGGATATTTTCTCTTTTTCAGACCATTCTCTGTAAACCCGAGAGATGGTTGTGCGTGAAAATCCCAGTAGATCAGCAGTTTCTGAAATACTCCAGCCTGTCTGGCATCAACAACCATGCCACGTTCAAAGTCACTGAAATCCTCTTTCTTCCCCATTCTGATGCTCAGTTTGAACTGCAGCAGACCGTCTTGACCATGTCTACATGCCTAAATGCATTGAGCTGCTGCCATGTGGTTGGCTGATCAGACATTTGCGTTACAGAGCAGTTGGACAGGTGTACCTAATAAAGTGGCCGGTGAGTGTATATCTTTTATGCAAATTAAACAATCAAAAGTGACAGTAAAAAATGTGTACTATTTTTTTAAATGCTGTTTTTCTGTACTTTATATTCTTATTTTTATTATATATATTATATTATATTATATATGTTTTTTTATAACTTTGTAAAATGTGTGAGTGTATGTGCATGTTCGTTTGAGAAAGCGTGTGAGTATCTATTAATTTCTCTCTCTCTCTCTCTGTGAATGTAAACTTGAGTATCAGTGAAGGATGATGAAATGTTTTGCTTGAACTGTCACTTTAATAAACGTCTAAATAAGCTCTGGATGTCCTGCCGAACCGGACGTCCCCTTCAGAACAGCTAATGAGTGTGTGTTTTGAGTGAGTCTGGAGCTCAGCATGACCTCGGTCACGTTTGTGTCCAGAACACACTGACAGGCCACCCTCAAAAAAAAACACACAAACAGACACGGCCTTTGTCCACCTGCGTTGTCCTCCTGTCTTCCGTCTCTTTTTTGTGTGTCCCGGGACAAACTGTGGCTCTGTGGTGTATTTTTAGCCAGCGTTCCCTCCCTTCAGCACTGAATGAACACAGTCAGGCAGAAGCGTGTTGACTCTGGGACAGAAATAGAGTGGCGGAGGAAATAAATACAGGTAAAGGCTTTCAGGACAGAATCCAGAGCGTCTATTTTGAACATTCAGTCGCTCCGGTGGGTCTCAGGGACGAGGGACGGGCGTATGCCGGACGTCCCATGGTGGCCTGGAATGGCATGATGGAGAATAAAATAACAAGGGATAAAATGAAGATCTTGTTCGTGCGGTTTGGGTTAGGTGTGTTTTAAAATACCTGGAAAATACAAGGAAAATGGTCATTAGTTTCTAAATTAAGACATGGGTGGGGCGGCATGGTGGCTTAGTGGTTAGCACTGTCGCCTCACAGCAAGAAGGTCACTGGTTTGAATAAAACTAGTAAACTACATGTCATCTTTTTTTAAATGTCATCATTCTAATTTAGACTACTGTTCAAGAGTTTGGGGTCAGTAAGGTTTTTAAAATATTTCTGAAAGAAAAACATTGAGAAAGCCAACATTATGCTATGCTAATAGTAATTTTGAAAACATTAATACATGCTAAAACATGCAAACCATTCGAACATGCTAGCAACAAGCAAAAAACACACTAAAACATGCTAGCACCATCACAAATGACGCGAGAAACTTGCTTGAAATTGATCTGTCTGTCAATCATTCAGCTGAATTGATAAATCATGTTAACAATGTGCTAAAACCTGTTAGCATTGAGTTAAATCATGGTAGAAATCTGGAAAACAATGTGCTCGAAAAAGTAAAAATCAGCTTAAAACATACTAGCAAGGCATTGTCATGTTAGCAACATAATTATTGACTCAAAAACATACTAAACATGCTATACCATGTTAGCAATGTGCCGAAACCTGTTAGCATTGAAAAAAATCATGCTAGAAAACTGTGAAACAAGGAGCTCGAAAAAGTTGAAATGAGCTTAAAACATTCTAGCAAGGCATTGTCATGTTACCAACATAATTACTGACTCAAAAACATCCTAAACATGCTATACTATGTTAGCAATGTGCTAAAACCTCTTAGCATTGAAAAAAATCATGCTAGCAAACTGTAAAACAATGTGCTCGAAAAACTTAAAATGAGCTAAAAACATACTAGCAAGGCATTGTCATGTTACCAACATAATTAATGACTCAAAAACATCCTAAACATGCTATACTATGTTAGCAATGTGCTAAAACCTCTTGGCATTGAAAAAAATCATGCTAGCAAACTGTAAAACAATGTGCTCGAAAAACTTAAAATGAGCTTAAAACATACTGGCAAGGCATTGTCATGTTAGCAACACAATTAATGACTCAAACACATCCTAAACATGCTATACCATGTTAGCAATGTGCTAAAACCTGTTAGCGTTGAGTCAAATCATGGTAGAAATCTGGAAAACAAGGTGCTCGAAAAAGTAAAAATGAGCTTAAAACATACTAGCAAGGCATTGTCATGTTAGCAACAAAATTAATGACTCAAAAACATCCTAAACATGCTATAGCATGTTAGCAATGTGCTAAAATCTGTTAGCATTGAAAAAAATCATGCTAGCAAACCGTAAAACAATGTGCTCAAAAAAGTTAAAATGAGCTTAAAACATACTAGCAAGGCATTGTCATGTTAGCAACATAATTATTGACTCAAAAACATCCTAAACATGCTATACCATGTTAGCAATGTGCTAAAACCTGTTAGCATTGAAAAAAATCATGCCACAAAACTGTGAAACAAGGTGCTCAAAAAAGTTGAAATGAGCTTAAAACATAATAGCAAGGCATTGTCATGTTACCAACACAATAATTAATGACCCAAACATCCTAAACATGATATACCATGTTAGCAATGTGTTAAAACCTGTTAGCATTCAGTAAAATCATGCTAGAAAACTGTAAAACAAGGTGCTCGAAAAAGTTGAAATGAGCTTAAAACATACTAGCAAGGCATTGTCATGTCAGCAACATAATTAATAACTCAAAAACATCCTAAACATGCTATACCATGTTAGCAATGTGCTAAAACCTGTTAGCATTGAGTAAAATCATGCAAGAAAACTGTAAAACAAGGTGCTCGAAAAAGTTAAAATGAGCTTAAAACATACTAACAAGGCATTGTCATGTTACTAACGCAATTAATGACTCAAAACATCCTAAACATGCTATAGCATGTTAGCAATGTGCTAAATCATGTTAGAAACATGTGAGCAATCAATGTTAATGAAGCTTAATGAATCATGCTACAAACAAGGTAACAATGTTAACACATGACAGAAAAGCACAAACAATGTGTTAAAACATGCTATCAATGTGCTAAATCATGCTACATCCATAATGTTTTAAATTAAACGTACTAGCATGTTTGCAGGGCATTTAATCATGCCTCATGCTAGCAATGTGCTAAATCATGTTAGAAACATGTTCGCAATGTTACTGATGAATAATGACGTACCATCCTACAAACACGTTAAATCATGCTACATACGTAATGTTTAAATGATGCTAAATGTACCAACAATGTGTAAAACTGGTTAGTGAATGTTAATCAAATCGAAATGTGCAAAGGCATGTTTACAAGACGTTTAATCAAGCTAGAAACATGCTAGCAATGTGCTAAATCTAGCTGCAAGAATGCTAAATAGCACATACAATTTGTTAAATATTGTTAAAATTATTAGGAATATTAATGGATGTCAAAAACATGTTAGCAACAAGCTAAAATGCTAACAATGGGCTAAATCATGTCAAAATAATAATGATGGCAAATCATGATAGTAACATTTTAGTGCTCAACATGCTCATTGTTTAACTTTGCTAGAAACATGCTAAGGTCAGCATGTTAACACTGATTAGCATTTTGTGAAAGCTGGGTAGTAACACTAAATAATGCTAGAAATGTGTCAAATACAAATGTGCAAAGTCATGTTTGCATGGTTTAATGATGCTAAAGACATGCTAGCAGTGTGCTAAAAGCTAAATATTGCTGCAAACATGTTAAATAGCACATATACAATTTGTTAAATCATGTTAGAATTACTGGGAATATTAATGTATCTCAGAAACATGTTAGCGACAAGCTAAAATAATAACAAAATAATAAGGATGATAAATCATGCTAGTAACTTGTTAGTGCTCAACATGCTCAGTGTTTAACTATGCTAGAAACATGCTTAAGACATGTTAGCACTGATTACCATTTTGTGAAAACTGGGTAGCAACACTAAATGATGTTAGAAATATGTGAAAAGCCATGTTTGCAAGGTATTTAATGATGCTATATACATGCTAACAGTGTGCTAAAAGCTAAATCTTGCTGCAAACTTGTTAAATAGCACATGTACAATTTGTTAGATCATGTTAGAATACTGGGAATATTAATGGATGTCAGAAACATGTTAGCAACAAGCTAAAATGCTAACAATGGGCTAAATCATGTGAAAATAATGATAATGGTAAATAGTAACATGTTATTACTCAATAGGCTCAGTGTTTAACTATGTTTGAAACATGCTAATGTCAGCATGTTGACACTGATCAGGATTTTGTGAAAACTGGGTAGTAACACTAAATAATGGTAGAAATGTGTCAAATCAAAATGTGCAACGCCATGTTTGCAAAGTGTTTAATGATGCTAGAGACATGCTAGCAGTGTGCTAAACGCTAAATCTTGCTGCAAACATGTTGAATAGCACATGTACAATTTGTTTGATCATGTTAGAATTACTGGGAATGTTCATTTATGTCAGAAACATGTTAGCAACAAGTTAAAATGATAACAATGAACTAATTCTTGTTAAAGTAATAATAATGGTAAATCATGCTAGCAACATGTTAGTGCTCAGTGTTTAACTATGCTAGAAACATGCTAACGTCAGCATGTTAGCACTGATCAGCATTTTGTGAAAGCTGGGTAGTAACACTAAATAATGCTAGAAATGTGTCAATTACAAATGTGCAAAGTCATGTTTGCATGGTGTTTAATGATGCTAGAGACATGCTAGCAGTGTGCGAAAAGCTAAATCTTGCTGCAAACTTGTTAAATAGCACATATACAATTAGTTAAATCATGTTAGAATTACTGGGATTGTTCATTTGTGTTAAACACATGTTAGTGACAAGCTAAATAGCTAACAAATATGCTAAATCATGTTAAAATAATAACGATGGTAATCTTGATAGTAACATGCTCAGTGTTTAAGCTAGAAACATGCTAAAGTCAGCATGTTAGCACTGATTAGAATTTTGTTACAACTGAGTAGTAACACTAAATACTGCTAGAAATATGTAAAATCAAAATTTGCAACGCCATGTTTGCAAAGTGTTTAATGATGCCAGAGACATGCTAGCAGTGTGCTAAAAGCTAACTTTTGCTGCAACCATGTTAAATAGCACATACACAACTTGTTAAATCATGTTAGAATTATTAGGAACATTAATGTATCTCAGAACCCTGCTGAAAAATCCAGCTTAAACCAGCCTAGGCTGGTTGGCTGGTTTTAGCCGGTTGACCAGGCTGGTTTTAGAGGGGTTTAGGCCATTTCCAGGCTGGTTTCCAGCCATTTCCAGCCTGGTCTTGCCTGGTCAGGCTGGAAAATGACCAGCCAAATCCAGCTAAAACCAGCTTGACCAGCAAGACTAGCTTGGCTAGGCTGGTCAAGCTGGTTTTAGCTGGTCATCTCCTAGCCTGACCAGCTAAGACCAGGCTGGAAATGGCTGGAAACCAGCCTGGAAGTGGCCAAAACCCCTCTAAAACCAGCCTGGTCGACCAGCTAAAACCAGCCAACCAGCCTAGGCTGGTTTAAGCTGGATTTTTCAGCAGGGAAACATGTTAGTGACAAGCTAAAATGCTAACAATGAGCTAAATCATGTCAAAATAATAATAATAATGCTAGTAAAATGTTATTGCTCAACATGATCAGTATTTAACTGTGCTAGAATATGCTAAAGTCAACCTAGCACTGATAGTTCATGCTAAAACATGCTAGCAACTAGCTAAAAACAATATATAATGTAAAGTTTTGAGAGTACTTTAAGCTTAAAACAGCTCTAGATCATTTTCATTGTGATTATTGTTCATTATTCTGTCGAATCTGAATTTTAATTAGTGAGTTTGTAGCCTCAAAATCTATTTGAGCGATTTCATATTCGCATTCCGTCTCTTTCCTAACTATTTATGAATGTCAATGCGCAGCATGTTATCATAGCTAGCGGCTGCATCATGCTCTATGCTAGTGTATATCATGTTACGTGGAGATTCAGTCTGTGTTCCCCAACTCGTGTGAACGGCATGTAAATAAAGTTCACTGAGAAACAGGAAGGTGTGAGAACGTAAACAAATATGAACCCGTGGGAGAAACTCAAGCTGAAATGTGAAACTCCACACCTCCGCTCGCGTTTCCCTCGTCTGTATTCAGTTTTCGGACACTGGATCCGTGCATACAGTATGAACAAACATGGCGGATCATCTCCATGTTTACAGTGACATCATTGAGGTGAGGTTTGTTTGCAGGATGGTGTTGTTCTGCAAACGCTGCATTGATAAAACGGTTTCGCATTTCTGACGGTTATCGGCAGGGAAACTCCACACTCACAGGAAGGTGACATAAGACGCAGGAATCTGAATTCCTATAGTATCATATAGATTCGTTCTCATGAGCATTGTGGGTTTGTTCATACTGCGGGGGTTTGCTTTGAATAATAGGGTAACATTTACAATTTATTAGCAAATTAGGGGTGGCGCGGTGGCTCAGTGGTTAAATTTGTAAGTTACTTTATTGAGTTGTATTAAAACAACATGAAGGAATTGTGTGGAACCAAGCATTTATTTACAGTGAATGCGGATTCTCAAGCGTCCAAACAAGAAGTGTCTAAAAGCGTACAATTATTCTGCTCTGAAAATAGACGTCAAACAGAAGGGAGTTTGTGTAAATACATCCGACAGCATCACAGAGAGAGAGACGAGCAAACATGTGGAGGAACAAGAATGAGCCGGAGAGATCGCAATCCACACACAACAACAAACACACACTGACACGAGTAGATCAACGACACACAATCATCTCTCTCACCACTTAATATCAGCTGGGTTTGAATATCATTACCTAATGGTGGATTAATATGCATAAATGCAATCTTTTACTTGGCTCGCTTGCTCAAACTAGTCCAGACAAGACTAATAACACAAAATTTAACACTTTTTCACACTATTAAACCCATGTTAAGGGACAGATAACACACTGTATGTATCTTGTATACATACATACATACACACACACACACACACACATATATATATATGTGTGTGTGTGTATATATATATATATATATATATATATATATATATTATAAATATATATATATATTTCTATATATATATTATATATACATACATACATACATACATACATACTTACATACATACATACATACACACACACACACATACATACATATATATATATATATATATATATATATATATATATATATATATATATATATATATATATATATATATATATATATATATACATATATAAAACAAACTAATTATTGGCTGGTCTGTGTGAATATGTAACTTTATATATAATAGATATTTACACAATATTTACTAAATAAAAATACAATAAATAAAATAAAATATTTAATAAATTAATAAATTAACTAAATATTAATAATAAAATATTAAATGTTTTGAAAACAATGAAAAACAATGTAAAAGATTAAATAAATGCTGGTGTGTGTAAATATGAAACCTTATAATAAAATATATATTTGCACTTGGTTATTGCTAAATAAAATAAATTAAATAAAGAATAAATTAATAAAAGTAAAATAAAATAATATTTAATAATAAGTTAACAAAATATTATTTATTAAGTTTATTTTATTTTATTATTTATTAACTATACTTTATATAAAGTAAATGTTTACTTTTGTTTTTTGCAAAATAAATAATAAATAAAATAAAACCAAATTAAAACAAAATAATATTTAATAAATAAATACGAAGAAAATAATAATAATATTATGAAATATTTTTTAGAAAATATAAATGATAATATAACAGTTATTTTTTTATATATTTATATTTTTGGAGGTTTTTACCTTTAACTGATCGCACAGTAGAGAGTATTGACAGGAAAGCGAAGGGAAGGATCGGTATAAGACCTCAAGAGGGAAATCAAACTCATGCCACCATGAGCACTGGAGTGCATGTGTCGACACACTAACCACTACGCCATTGGCACATTAAAAGTCTTACACACATTAAAATCCACAACGCTCAAAGCACACCAAACAGAACCCTATAGCAGACGCACGTTATATTTATGTACATGTTTAGTGTTTCCGCACCACCTGCTCTCTGTAAATAAAACACAAATATGAGTGTTTTCTTCCGTGTGGGATTTTCCACAAACCTTTAACATCAGTGGCTTTAATTAGAGACAGTCTGCAGCATCAAAGTCTGACTGCATAAGAAGATTCATACGAGGATTTACACAGAGATCTGGCCTATAGTGTCAGAATAACTCTATAAAGACTGAGTTTAGGTTTGAGGTCTGATGTCTCCACACACACACACACCTGGAGAACAAATACACCCGGTCAGCTCGCAGCCTGCAAAGTCATCAGTGCCGCCTGCAAAATGCAAAGTATGCGGCAAAATAAAGTGGAGGAGCACATCTGGAGAAGCTGGCAGAAGATTATGAGCTCCAGAAAAAAAGATAGAGTTGCCCGTTTCCATTCATTTCACTCTCTGATGATCCCTTTCACAGATGCTGGAGGAGCGACTGTGGAAAACACACACGCACACACATTCTTGTACAGCTATCTTTATGGGGACTTCACAATCACATAGAGATAATTATTTTATACTGTACTGTATATTCGATCCCCCTACCCCTAAACGGAAATATGTACATTCTTATATTTTCTTATATTTCTACTCACTGGCCACTTTATTAGGTACACCTTACTAGTACTTGGACCCCCTTCTGCTTTCAGAACTGCCTTAATATTTCGTAGCATTGATTCAACAAGATGCTGGAAATATTCATCAGAGATTTTGCTCCATATTGACATGATAGCATCACACAGTTGCTGCCGATTTGTCGGCTGCACATCCATGATGCCAATCTCCCGTTCCACCACATCCCAAAGGTGCTCTATTGGATTGAGATCTGATGACTGTGGAGGCCATTTGAGTACAGTGAACTCATTGTCATGTTCAAGAAACCAGTCTGAGATGATTGAGCTTTATGGCATGGTGTGTTATCCTGCTGGAAGTAGCCATCAGAAGATGACTGTGCTCATAAAGGGATGGACATGGTCAGCAGCAATACTCAGGTAGGCTGTAGTGTTGACATGATGCTCAATTGGTACTAATGGACCCAAAGGAAATCTCCCCCACACCATTACACCACCACCACCAGCCTGAACCGCTGATACAAGGCAGGATGGATCCATGCTTTCATGTTGTTGAGGCCAAATTCTGACCCGAGCAGTTGGACAGGTGTACCTAATAAAGTGGCCGATAAGTATATACACCACACAAAAACTGTTTTAAGTGTTAAACGACTAAAATCCAGAAGTAAGCTCGGTCACACTTTATTCTGATGGTCTGTTTGTTGTATTTAAGTTACATTGCATCTACATGCCAACTGATTCTCATTAGATTATAAGTAGACTGTTAGCTTGGGGTTAGTGTAGGTTGACATGTACTTGCAAAGATTCTTATAGCCAGTTAAAAGTCTGAAGGAGCAGAATCAGCAGATATTAAGCAGACAGTCTACTAATATTCAAATGGACCATTAAAATAAAGTGTTACCGTAAGCTTTAACTCATATAATGCACACACTGCCACCTAGAACACTGCATCACAGAGCCTGTCAGATTTAGCAGTTTTCTTCAGAAGGAGCTCCAACTCTAGTTTGGGAACATCGAGAAACTGAAGAGATTTGTACAAACAGCATGATGGATGTCCACTGACTAGTTAGTCCTCAGTTTGGCAAACTCCATGAAAACAGACCTTACTTAGCCGAAAACCAACCCTCCACCCACTTCTGAGAGACCTGAACAGCGGCTCTGTGAGCTGAATCAAATAAAGGCGGCCGGCGTTCAGCTTTATTTTCTTTTTAAGGGCAGGGGGTGGACGGAGGGTGGCCGTGACTCGCTCTTCTTCTGTGGTGTTTGGAGTCGGTTTCTTCCCACAGCTGTGCAAACCTCCAGCAGGAAAACAGCAGCGACATTCCTGCCGGGTCCAGATCCATCCAATCCCAAAAGCAACAGCTGCCTCCGTCCCGCCGAGCCCTTCCTCCAGAGCCACGCGCCGCTAAACCAGGCCTTCTGGATGAACTCGGGTTGGTTTTGTCAAATTAAATAGTAGTGACAGGCAGCAGGGGTCAAATATTCTGGATGGGGGACTGTGAGCGAGGGTCTGTTGACGTATATGAAGCAGGTCTGTTTTGATAGCGATAAGAATGCAGCTACTTTTTTAAACAAAACAGAAAAGACTGTTGAAATTATGACACAAATGGCATGGAGGAGGCGGTCGGAGCGTCCTCAGAGCGTTATCTGAAAAACGGATGTGGGTCTGGAGTGGCAACTCCCACGCTCGGGTGTAGCTGTGGAGGAGGTCACCGTAAATCCACACGCAAGTCAAACCTGCTGCTGTGGAGCAAATCACTGCCGCGGAAACTCAGAGTTAGTGCTGGAGATCTGAAGTGTTGGAGGAGAATATCTGAGCTCTTCTGACTTTAGTAACCACCTAGCAACCACACAGAACACCCTAGCAACAACATCTTCACACATCCCAATCACAGTTCACCATACAGCAGTTTAGAACCCCATAGCAACCATAAGCAATAACCCTAACAATCTACAGTACTCTAACAACCTCCAACAACACCCAGTCAACCACATAGAACAATCTAGCAACCACATATCAAACTCTAGACACCACTTAGAAAACACATTACAACCACACAAAACACCCTAACAACCACACAGGACACTTAACAACCACACAAAACACCCTAACAACAACATAGGACACCTTACATCCACACAAAGCGCCCTTACAGCCACATCAAACACCTTACAACCACACAAAACACCCTAACAACCACATAGAACACCTTACAACCACACATAACACCCTAACAACCACATAGAACACCTTACAACCACACAAAACACCCTAGCAACAACATCTTCACACATCCCAATCACAGTTCACCATACAGCAGTTTAGAACCCCATAGCAACCATAAGCAATAACCCTAACAATCTACAGTACCCTAACAACCTCCAACAACACCCAGTCAACCACACAGAACAACCTAGCAACCACATATCAAACTCTAGACACCACTTAGAAAACACATTACAACCACACAAAACACCCTAACAACCACACAGGACACTTTACAACCACACAAAACACCCTAACAACAACATAGGACACCTTACAACCACACAAAGCGCCCTTACAGCCACATCAAACACCTTACCACCACACAAAACACCCTAACAACCACACATAACACTATAACAACCACATAGGACACCTTACAACCACACAAAACACCCTAACAACCACATAGAACACCTTACAACCACACAAAGCGCCCTTACAGCCACATCAAACACCTTACAACCACACAAAACACCCTAACAATCACATAGAACACCTTACAACCACACATAACACTATAACAACCACATAGGACACCTTACAACCACACAAAACACCCTAACAACCACATAGAACACCTAACAACCACACAAAACACCTTAACAACCACATAGGACACCTTACAACCACACAAAACAACCTAACAACCACACAGGACACCTTACAACCACACAGGAAACTTAACAACAACACAAAACACCCTAACAACCACCTAGGGTACCTTACAACCACACAAAACACCCTAACAACCACATAGGGCACCTTAAAACCACATAAAGCACACTAACAACCACAAAGGACGCCTTACAGTTACACAAAACACCCTAAAAACGACACAGGACACCTTACAACCACACAAAACATCCTAACAACCACACAGGGTACCTTACAACCACACAAAACACCCTAACAACCAAACAGGACACCTTACAACCACACAAAACATCCTAACAACCACAAAGTGCACCTTACAACCACAAAAACACCCTAACAACCACAAAGGGCATCTTACGACCACACAAAGCACCCTAACAACCACCTAGGGTACCTTACAATCACACATAACACCCTAAAAACCACATATGACACCTTACAACCACACTTAACAACCTAACAACCACATAGGACACCTTACAACCACACAAAACACCCTAACAACCACACAGGACACTTAACAACAAAACAAAACACCCCAGCAATCACATAGGACACCTTACAATCACACATAACACCCTAACAAAAACACAGGACACTTAAAAACAAAACAAAACACCCCAGCAATCACATAGGACACCTTACAACCACACAAAACACCCTAACAACCACACAGGACTCTTAACAACAAAACAAAACACCCCAGCAATCACATAGGAAACCTTACAATCACACAAAACACCCTAACAACCCCAAAGGACATTTAACAACATTAAAAAGCACCCCAGAAATCACATAGAACACCTTACAACCACACAAAACACCCTAACAACCACACAGTAAACCTTTCAAACACACAAAATACCCTAACAACCACGCAGGACACCTTACAACCACACAAAACACCCTAACAACCACATATGACACCTTAAAACCACACAAAATACCATAACAACCACACAGAGCACCTTACAACCACACAAAACACCCTAACAACCACATATGACACCTTAAAACCACACAAAATACCATAACAACCACACAGAGCACCTTACAACCACACAAAACACCCTAACAACCACATATGACACCTTAAAACCACACAAAATACCCTAACAACCACACAGGGCACCTTACAACCACACAAAACACCCTGACAGCCACACAGGCCACCTTAAAACCACACAAAATACCCTAACAACCACACAGGGCACCTTACAACCACACAAAACACCCTGACAGCCATACAGGACACCTTACAACCACACAAAATACCCTAACAACCACACAGGGCACCTTACAACCACACAAAACACCCTGACAGCCACACAGGACTAGTTACAACCACACAAAATACCCTAACAATTACACAGAACACCTTACAACCACACAAAACACCCTAACAACCACACAGAACACCTTACAACCACACAAAACACCCTAACAACAACATAGGACACCTTACAACCACACAAAACACATTACAACCACACAAAATAGCCTAACAACCACACAGAACACCTTTTCAACCACGCAAAAAACCCTAACAACCACACAGGACACTTGACAACCACACAAAACACCCTAACAACCAAAACAATCTAAAAAGGACAAGAACACCCTAACCACCTAGAACATTTGTACCATATAAACCACTCAGAAACCTCGTAGAATCCTGTAACAACCACACAGAACATGAGGCCTCCGAAAAAATCTGTAAGTTGTGGTCACCAAGGTGTTAGCAGGTCTCTATTGTTAAAACTAAAAATAAACAAGCTGGCGTTAAACCAACAGGAATTTGATGTCGTTGGATTATTGTTGTTTCAATAATAATAACCGGCTGGGTCAGTGACAAATGCAGGGTGGAGAGTCATGTACAACGCCCTCATTTACTGTAATGAAAAGCACACAAACAGAATTTAACTAATGGCTGTGATGCTTATTTACTTTGCATATTTCATTATACATAGATATGTGCTTACGCCTGTGAAAAAAAAAATGGTTAAACTACTTTAAGTACATTCAAACCTCCATGATAGACTTTTTTTTTGCTATTGGGAAACTAGGAAAAAAGATTTCGAGTTATTGCTTTAACTTCACTGTTTTTGCCACCAAACAATTACCCACATCAACTTTAACAACAATGGCAACCACACAGAACCCCCTAGCAACTACATAGAACACCCCAACAACCACAAAACACCCCAAAAACCACAAAACACCCTAGCAACCACAAAGAAATTTTTAGAAAAAAAACACATAACACCCTAGAAACCCCAAAGAATACCAACACAAACCCAAAACACCTTAGAAACCACCCAAAACACTCTATCAAATCCCAGAACAAGCTAACAGCCACATAGAACACTCCAGCAACCACAACACACCCAAGCAATCACAAAGAAAATCCTAGTAAAAACACACAACACCCTAGAAACCACACAGAACACCAACACAAACCCAAAACACCTTAGCAACCACCCATACTTATCTAGCAAAAACTCAGATCAACCTAACAACCACACCGAACACCCTAACAACCACAAAACACCCTAGCAACCACAAAGAAAATCCTAGAAAAAAACACAACACTCCAAAAACCACACAGAACACCAAAACAAACACAAAACACCTTAAAAACCACCTAAAAAAAACTCAGAACAACCCAACAACCACACAGTACATCCAAACAACCACAAAATACCCTAGCAACCACACAGAAAACCCAAGCAAACACAACTTAACAACAACGTATAACATTTTAACAAAAACTCTTAACATTTTACAACTACACAGAACACCCTGACAACCTTAAAACACCCTAGCAACCACACAGAAAACCCACACAAACGCAAAACACCTTAACAACAATCTAGAGCACTCTAGCAAAAACTCTGAACATTTCACAACCACACAAAACACCCTAGCAACCATATAGGACACCCTAGCAACCACATAGGACACCCTAGCAACCACATACAACACCTTAACAACCACACAAAACAGTCTAACAACCACAAAACACCCTAGCAACCATATAGAACACCCTAGCAATAATTAATTATATACCATATACCATTATTATAGTTGCTACACTATAGCAACTACGAGTGTGTCGGTATGTGTGTGTGTGTATGTTTGTGTGTACAGCTGCACCTGGAACATTGTGTCTTGTCAGAATACCAGAGTAGCAATAGCAATTCCAGGAGCACAGAACAAGGAAATGATTCAGCTACCTGAACACACACACACACACACACACACACACACACACACACACGCACACACACACACACACACACACACACACACACACACACACACACTGGCCTTGCATGTTAAGGATTTTACAGACCTATTAATTTAATACCATACAGAATGTATTTTATTATCTAATAATAAAATACAAATTATTAAATAATCTAATTAACTAAATACAAATTAATATATGCATCCATTCAATACTTTTAAAAACCATTTAAATATTAAAAAGATTTTTTATTTAAAAATTAATTTATTATTATTATTATTATTATTAATAAAAGTACTAATAATAATATTATATTTTCTAACAAAAATTATGACTAATATATTTATTTAAATTATAAAGATAAAGTAATAAATAATAAAACATATTATTAATAATAATAATCATTATATAATGTACATTTTACATAATTTACACAATTTACATAACATTTATTGATTGATTAATTGATTGATTTAATATTTGATTGGTTTAATAATAATAATAACACTAATAACGTACACTCACTGGCCACTTTATTAGGTACACCTGTCCAACTGCTCATTATTGCAAAGTTCTAACCACCCAATCACATGGCAAAAACTCAATGCATTTCGGTTTGTAGACATGGTCAAGACGTTCTGCTGCAGTTCAAATCGAGCATCAGAATGGGGAAGAAAGGGGATTTAAGTGACTTTGAATGTGGCATGGTTGTTGCTGCCAGATGGGCTGGTCTGAGTATTTCAGAAACTGCTGATCTACTGGGATTTTCACGCACAACCATGTCTAGGTTTTACAGAGAATTGTCTGAAAAAGAGGAAATATCCAGCGAGCGGCAGTTCTGTGGGCGCAAATGCCTTGTTGATGAGGTCAGAGGAGAATGGCCAGACTGGTTCCAGCTGATAGAAAGGCAACAGTAACTCAATAAGCACTCGATACAACCGAGGTCTGCAGAAGAGCATCTCTGAACACACAACACGTCCAACTTTGAGGCGGATGGGCTACAGCAGCAGAAGACCACACCGGGTGCCGCTCCTGTCAGCTAAGAACAGGAAACTGAGGCGACAATTCACACAGACTCACCAAAACTGGACGTTGGAAAAAACGTTGCCTGCTCTGATGAGTCTCCATTTCTGCTGCCACATTTGGATGGTCGGGTCACTGTACTCAAATGGCCTCCTCAGTCACCAGATCTCAATCCAATAGAGCAGCTTTGGGATGTGGTGGAACGGGAGATTGGCATCATGGATGTGCAGCCGACAAATCTGCAGCAACTGTGTGATGCTATCATGTCAATATGGAGCAAAATCTCTGAGGAATATTTCCAGTAACTTGTTGAATCTGTGCCATGAAGGATTAGGGCAGCTCTGAAGGCAAAAAGGGGTCCAACCCTTTACTAGTAAGGTATACCTAATAACGTGGCTGGAGAGTTTAATTCTAACAATAATATTGGCTAATGAAATTGCTTAAATTCTAAAAAAGCAATGAATGCTTATTTTTTTTGTCACTAATAACACCTTACATATCATTTATTGCTTGATTAATTGACTGACTGACTAAACAAACTCTTTTCAGACTCCAACATATACTGTGGCACAATGTTTGTCCCCATCTGTCATCACAAAGTCTAAAAGCAATGCTCCTGTGACAAAAAAAGTGAAACCGAAGACATTCCTGCACAACATTTTCTCCAGCAGCCCAATGCATGCAGAAAGGTTATTATCAGCCGGTGTTGATCTGCTCAGCGGAGTGAGTCCAGCAGCTGACAGGTGGACGCAGTGCATCAGATAAGCTCAAACTCATGGCGTTTCATGCTAATGTCAGATTCCTGTGCGCTCGGGTTTCTCCTGGCACTCGCCGCTTTTGCTCCATTTCTGTGGCATCAGGAGAGATTTAAGTAAAGCTGCATTGAGTTTCAGCAGCGTGTCTGTCAATCTGTCAGTCTGCTGCACTTTCACTCAGTGACGCTCTGCTGCAGAGCTTTTAACCTGCTCATTCAGCCAGCTTCTTTATAAAAGTGCTGTTATAGATATAGTGTGGCTGCTTCTTTGTCCTGCTCACTCTGTAGATAATGAGATAGCCTCAGACATGATTTACTTAATCAAACAATGCCTTCTCTTTATGTTCTGTGTAAACAACATCATGCAGATTTGTCTACAAAAGCTATTCCAAGCATTCAAGTAGCAATCAATTTCAAGATGCAAAACAACCTTCCACAATTAGTGTGTGTGTGTGTGTGTGTGTGTTATAATTGTAGAAATGTGTATTTTATTGTAATTTCGTTTAATTGGTGAATACTGTATGTTTTACAAACAGCAGAACAACTTGCATCCAATTCCTTACAAATAATATCTGCAATTAAAAACTAGCCTAGAATGCCGTCAGCTAATAAAAACAACTAGCCTGGTGCAATGTTCGCTGTTAAAAACTAGCCTAGAGAGCAGTATGCAGTTAAAAACTAGCCTAGAATGCGTTTAATAACTAGCCTAAAGTGCTGTTTGCTGTGAGAAACTAGTCTAGAGCACCCTCTGCTTTTAAAACCTAGCCTAGACCACATCTAAAAACTAGCCTAGAGCACCGTCTGTTGTTAAAAACTAGCCTAGAGCACAGTATGCAGTTAAAAACTAGCATACGATGCATTTAACAACTAGCCTAGAGTGCCGTCTGCTATTAAAAACAAGCCTTGAGCACTGTTTACTGTTAAAAACTAGCCTAGAACGCCAACTGGTGTTAAAAACTGGCCTAGAGTGCCATCTGCTGTTATAACTAGCCTAGAACACCACCTGGTGTTAAAAAAACTAGCCTAGAGCAACAATTGCAAGTAAAAACTAGACTAGAGCGCCGTCTGCTATTAAAAACAAGCCCAGAGCGCCATCTGCTGCTAAAAACTAACCTACAGCATATCTAAAACTAGTATAGAGTGCTGTCTGCTATTAAAAACAAGCCCAGAGCGCCATCTGCTGCTAAAACTAACCTACAGCATATCTAAAACTAGTCTAGAGTGCTATCTGCTGTTAAACATTAGCCTAGAGCACCATCTGCTGTTAAAACTATCATAGAGCGCCATCTTTTGTTAAAAACTATCCCAGAGCGTCATCTGCTGTTAAAAACTGTCCTAGAGTGCTGTCTGCTGTTAAAAACTATCCTAGAGCAACATCTGCTGTTAAAAACTAACCTAGAGCGTCATCTGCTGTTAAAAACTATCATAGAGCGTCATCTGCTGTTAAAAACTATCCTATAGCGCCATTTACTGTTAAACACTAGCCTAGAGCACTATTTGCTTTTAAAAACTAGCCTAGAGCACCATCTGCCATTAAAAAACGATCCTAGAGCATCATCTGCTGTTGAACACTAGCTCAGAGCACCATCTGCTGTTAAACACTATCCTAGAGCGCCATCTACCGTTAAAAACTATCCTAGAGCGTCATCTGCTGTTAAAAACTATCCTAGAGCGCCATCTACTGTTAAACAATAGCCTGGAGCACCATTTGCTTTTAAAAATTATCCTAGAACGCCATCTGCCATAAAAATTTTCCTAGAGCGACATCTGCCGTTACAAACTATCCTAGAGCGCCATCTGCCTTTAAAAACTATCTTAGAGAGCCGCCTGCTGTTACAAACTATTCTAAAGCGCTGTCTGCAGTTAAAAACTAGCCTAGAGCGCTGTCTGCTGTTAAAAACTACCGTAGAACACCGTCTGCTATTAAAACTAGCCTAGAGCGCCGTCTGCTGTTAAAAACTATCCTAGAGCGCCATCTGCTGTTAAAAACTATTGTAGAGCACCGTTGGCTTCAAAAAAACTAGCCTAGAGCGCCGTCTGCTGTGACACACTAGCCTAGAGTGCCGTCTGTTTTTAAAAGCTAGCCTAGAGTGCCATCTGCTGTTAAAAACTAGCCTAGAGCGCCATCAATTGTTAAACAATAGCCTATAGCACTATCTGCTGGTAAACACTAGCCTAGAGCGGCATCTGCCATTAAAAAGTATCCTAGAGTGACATCTGCCGTTAAAAACTATCCTAGAGCGGCATCTGCCGTTACAAACTATCCTAGAGCGTCATCTGCTGTAAAAACTATCCTAGAGCGTCATCTGCTGTTAAAAACTATCCTAGAGCGTCATCTGCCCTTACAAACTATCCTAGAGCGACATCTGCCATTACAAACCATCCTAGAGCGTCATCTGCTGTTACAAACTTTCCTAGAGCGTCATCTTCCGTTACAAACTATCCTAGAGCGTCATCTGCTGTTAAAAACTATCCTAGAGCGTCATCTGCCCTTACAAATTATCCTAGAGTGTCATCTGCTGTTTAAAAACTATGCTAGAGCGCCATCTAGAGCGTCGTCTTCTGTTAAAAATGATCTTAGAGTGCCGTCTGCTATAAGCAAATGTATTTTTATATCGCAAATAAAAGTTCAAGCCAATCATTATGCTAATGTTTAGCCTAACAAGACAGTTCACCCAAAAATGAAAATTTGTTTACTTGTTTCAAAACTTCAAAAGAAGATATTTTGAAGAATGTTGGAAACCTGTAACCATTGACTTCCATAGTGTTTGTTTTTCCAACTATGGAAGTCAACTGTTGCAGGTTTTCGTCTTTCTTCAAAATAGCGATAAATTCATAAAGCTCTGGAACCTCTTGAGGGTGAGTAAATTATTATTTTTTGGGTGAACTACCACTTTAAACAGGTCCTTTGAGTTCATGCAAATTCTTAACTAACGTCAGTCCTGGTTGGATGAACCTAAAGCTGCTTCCTCTCGCATATACAACAAAACAAACAAATCCCTCTCAGTTCAGCGTCTAAATCTCAGATCTAAATCCTGGTAGATCTGGGTGTAAATCATCAGGTGTGTCGCTGGAGCGTGGACTGCAGGAGAAACAGCCATTAGCCCATTATCTTCTAAAATTACCCAGTATAAGTGTGTCGTTTATGGGCTGCATTAGAGCCTCAGTAATGCGCTGTTCTGCTGAGACACTAAAACAAACCCAGCTATTGTGCGGAGGCTTATGCGGTTTTATAATATACACTGCTGCTGAATGCTTGATTCTGATTGGCTGATGACCATTTAAAGGTGTGTCATTATTTTAAGACAAATACACAGCTAAAGTAGTTTTGAGTGAATCAGCTCCATATCACTACTCAAAAAAAAAAAAATCATTATATTTGTATAATTCAACAGCCTGTAGTGAACTATTCTTTACATAATATAATATAAAATTATATAAAAATTGTATATAAAATTTCATTTAACAGGTCTGCTGAATCCTTGATTCTGATTGGCTGATAAGTAGGGCTAGACAGAATCTGCAAATTTCTGTGGAGAATTTTGTACAAAAAAATCTGCGGATTTATGCGAAAGGATTTGTAATAAATATTATAAATAATAACTTATTATATAATTTAATAAATTAAAAATTAAAATGTTTTTTTTTTTACTTTTATTTAATGTTTACAATGCAAATCCAATTAGATACACTTATTTGGTAAACAAAGCAAGTCTCATATATCTACTAAAAGACAAAAATATGACTTTACAAACTGTATTGTAAATAAATTGTATGAACAATTTAATATTACTATTATTATAACAATAAAATTAGTGAAATGAATTAGAAAACTGAATAAATATACATTTACACACATTTACACAGGTGAATACATAGACTGATGGGCTAAAAATCTGCGTATTTCTGCGTGTGCAGATTCCATGTGGGCCTACTGATGAGCATTATAATGCTGTGTTCACACCAGACACGGAAGAAGCGTCAAACGCGAGTGATTTAAATGTTAAGTCAATGCAAACGTGCGAATAGACATCCTGCGGTGCAATACGTGTGAATGGTGCGGCGTGAATGACGCGAATGACCTGGCGCGAATGAAGCAAATTAAAAATGATCTAGTAGACTCAGACACTCAGGCCTACTGATGAGCATTCTAATGCTGTGTTCACACCAGACACGGAAGGAGCGTCAAGTGCGAGTGATTTACATGTTAAGTCAATGCAAACATGCGAATAGACATCCTGCGATGCGATCCGCACGAACGATGCAAATTGCGCGAGTGGCACGGTGCGAATGGCATGATATGCGCGAATGGCGCAATATACGCGAATTGAGAGTTTTGCAAGAATCGCTCGAGTTCAGAAATCTGAATTTCAGAGGACATTCGCTCCTCGTTAACCAATCAGAAGCTTGTTTTTGTGGGGGCGTGATTATGACGTAGCGCCTGCTGTTCGATTCCTAAGGGAAATGCACCACTCAAAGGATCTAGTGGACTCAGACACGGCCCTAAACGTATCAACGCTGTTTTTCAGCCTTCATAAAGCACATAAACACTGTTATTTTCTCAATAAAATCCATGTTAGCATTTAGCAACGAAGCTAGAGTCACCAGGCAGACAGTAGCCTTGCCCATCACGCGAATACACGTCTGTTCTGAAGTGAATTTGACGTGTGAATGAAGTAAACTTCACGTGGCTATTCACGTGTTCACGTGGCTATTTACGTGCGAATAGCGTGATTTATCTGTGCATTCCGCGTCTGGTGTGAACACAGCATAAGGTGTGCTGCTATTGTCAGATAAACACACAGCTAAAGTAGTTCTGGCAGGTTTTAAATGCATCACAGCATCGTTAACTAAAAAAGTCATTATAATATTTAAATCCATGGCATGTAGTCAATTATTCTTTACATAATATAAAATAACAGAATACAATAGCAGCAACATACAATACATTTTGCAAAGAATTATATGACAGGATTTTTAGTCTGTTAAATGCTTGTTTCTGATTGGCTGATGAGCTTTTTAAGGCGTGCCGTTATTGTCAGAAAGTAGTTCTGGCAGGTTTTGAGCGCATTACAGCTCCATATCGCTACGCAGAATGATCTCAGTCATTTCACAGTCAAAAATCACATCAAAACACAACTGAAGGTTCTGGATGAGATGTGGAAGAAACTAGTGCTAGACTCAGAAGCAGTTTGAGGACAGAAATCTGACAAAACCTCAAATACAACATCTAAACACTGGCTTTAGCTGTAGAAACCATAGTATAAGGAGAATAATGCACTCTCAGCCATTGAATTATTAGAGAATATCCCACACTCGTATCCGTGTACCTGTGTGTGTGTGAGTCATTATCTCCATTACAAACTCGCTGACCAGGACAAGCCACAGGATTTTCAGATTTACAAGAAGCGCTTGTTTGTGAATAAATGCACTTAAGTCTGAGATTTAACCTCAATGCTGGATCTGTGCTGAGTCTAAATAATAGCATGAGGCCATCGAACGCATGTCATTTCAGTGGAATCATTGAGAGAAAAGACGATTCCAGTCATTCCAGATGAACCCAGATGAGGTTTCCATCCTGAAAAAAAGGCTGACGGAGGATCAGTGCATTAGGTACTCAGAGCAGTCTAATGACAGACTGAGGCGTTCATACAGGATGATCTAATCTGAGGGATATTTCACACTCGGAATTGAGTGATTTCATGGATAATTTGATATATAAAGAAAATAATATGCATAGAGACATATTGGCATATATAGTTGAAGAATTATTAGCCCTCATGTATTTGATTCCGCAATTTTTGTTTAGGAGAAAAATTTGTTCAACACATCTCTAATCATAATCGTTTTAATAACTCATTTCTAATAACTGATTTATTGGTCAGACTTTACAATAAGGTTCATTAGTTAATGTTGATTGATGCATCGACTAAGATGAACAAACAATGAACAATACATCTACTACAGTATTTGTTCATGTTAGTTAACGTTAGTTAATGAAAATACAGCAGTTCATTGTTAGTTCATGTTAACTCACGGTGCATCAACTAATGTTAACAAGCATGGACTTGAATGTTAATAATGCATTAGTAAATGTTCAATTATGATTAATAAATGCTGTACATGTGTTGTTCATGAATCGTTCATGTTAGTAAA
>NC_141045.1:3032500-3067500 GCF_052040795.2 Danio rerio
TCAAACAAACACACACACACACACACACACACACACACACACATTCAAAAACAAGTACACATCAAATAAATACTTGCATACTGATTCAAACACACACATTCAAAACACGCGCGCACACACACACAAATTCAAAACACGCACACAAAAAACAAACACTCACATAATGATTCAAACACACACACACACACACACCCACGCACACACACACAAACACACACATACACACACACACAAAAACACGCACACATCAAATAAATACTTGCATACTGATTCAAACACACACACACGCACACACACACATTCAAAACACGCACACAAAAAAACAAACACTCAAATATTGATTCAAACACACACACACACACACACACACACACGCACACGCACACATTCAAAAACACGCACACATTGAATAAATACTTTCACACTGATTCAAAAACACACACACACGCACGCACACCTGCACGCACGCACACACACACACACACACACACACAAACACACACACACACACACATTCAAAAACACTCACACATCAAATAAATACTTCCATACTGATTCAAACACATACACACGCACGCACGCACGCACACACACACACACACATTCAAAAACATGCACACATCAAATAAATACTTCTAAACTGATTCAAACACACACACACACATTCAAAAACACGCAAACATCAAATAAATAGTTGCATACTAATTTAAATACACAAACAGGACACGACACACACGCAAACTTAAAGACACACAAACCCACATATTGATTTAAACATAGACACACACACAGTGGCCGTTCAGCACAATGTGTGGAAGTGTTAATAAAGCGGGTTCAGGCTGATGTGTGTGTGTGTGTGTGTGTGTGTGTGTGTGTCTGCTCTTGGCTCGGCGTGTGTTCAGTGCTGATTTATGTGTTGGTCTGCAGATTTGCTCTACGAATGGACAAAGAAAGGAAACCTGTCTGACAGCGGCCGACCTGCGACACATTCTGACTGCCTGACTGAGCGACTCTTTAAACACACTCAGAGATTATCAGCAGATTCCAGCACGACACACACGTCACAATGCACAAGTATATCACCACGCACAGAGCATTTATTCACTCCAGTTCTTTTAAATCCTCCACAGTCACCAGATCTCAATCCAATAGAGCACCTCTGGGATGTGGTGGAACAGGAGATTGGCATCATGGATGTGCAGCCGACAAATCTGCAGCATCTGTGTGATGCTATCATGTCAATATGGAGCAAAATCTCTGAGGAATATTTCCAGCATCTTGTTGAATCTCTGCCATGAAGAATTACAGTTTTTCTAGTTTGCTTTGACCTGGTTAAAGAAACTAGGTTCCTCTTCATTTTCATTATCACTATCCCAGCAGAGCAGAAGACAGGTCTTGCAAATGTGTAAACCCTTTCTCATTGGGTTGACACATTTTCCCCACCATTTTTCCAAACAGTTAACACGGATGCCATTCAAGCAGTCCAAACTCCATTGTTTTAGTTTTGGTAACCAAACAGAATCCATCTATTCCTAACTATTAAAAGCTACCAACATCAGTATGAAATCACTGAAGCACCGGTTTGACACTCCTTCGCACAAATCTTCAATTAGCCATCATTCTGCAAACCTTATATAAACGATGGAAGGTTTGTGTTGTTCTGTGCCAGCATTGATGGAGGAGGTCAGTATGGCTATGTCCTATACTCCCAATAGATTTGACTGTACATTAGTTTACATGTGTTTTCTCTAATATTTACAGTATTTTATTACTTTTGACTGTTTTTTTTATATACAGTATTTCAGTTTTCAGCCACAGTTTGAAAAATGTCATGAATTCAATATATATTCAATCAAAGCACATCTTATTCTTGATCCAATTCTTTGCAAAAAGGCGAATTTGACAGCCCAAATAGAGACAACAAATGCCATTGGCTATAAGCTACAATGGCAAGCAATGCTGGTGCATTTTGAGTTCTGTATTTTGTATTTTGTAGTCTATTGTGTAATGATTAATTGAAAGAGCTCATATACTTGTTTGCAAGTTGTGTAGTTTGAAGGTAAAACTAGCTTTTGTTGCATATGTTAAATGTTTTGACACGATATGTGCCTTTTGCAAGCAAAATGTGTCATTTTGACCATGAGTGCCGCTGTTTAGGCCTGTGTGTTAACTGTTTTGAAAATGTGGAGTTTCAGTTGACAACTACATCCAAGCAATCGAGAAAAACTGTAAGGCAGCTCTGAAGGCAAAACGGGGTCCAAACTAGTACTAGTAAGGTGTACCTAATAAAGTGGCCAGTAAATGTGTGTCTATATATATATATATATATATATATATATATATATATATATATATATATATATATATATATATATATATATATATATATATATATATATAAACACACAAACATGTCTGTGCATGCGTGTATGTGTCAGAGTGTGTTTGTGTGTGTGTGGGTCAGTAGGTTCACACACCTGTTGGCCTGAGGTGTAAATGCAGTGAATGAAAGCATGTTGTAACTCGTTCTCTTCATTCACTTCCTCTGCAGTCAAAACACGGCGGTGGCGGCACTCAGACCGACACACACACACACACACACACACACACACATACATACATACACAACAGGTCAACATCACTCATCCAAAACATCCTTATCATCCAAAACTTCTCACAGCTCCAGTATACACTAAAGTAGATCGCACGCACACACGCACGCACACACGCACACATACACACAAAGACACTCTGAACACTCTTCACTAAAGGCTGCTGTCGCTTTAAACTGAAGATGTTTGATTCTTCACAGCAGCTCTAATAAAGAGACACACCTAGAAACGCCAGCATGATTCAGTGTAAATACACACACAGGCACACACACACACACACACACACACACTCACAGAGGCGCACATGCACTTTGTCTGTATCCATGTAAGGAAACAAAAAAAAAACAGTGTTTGCACAGACATTTACACACAAATCAACACTATAACGAACATATTTAGACTTTTTATTATTATTTTTATTTTAAATGTATTCATACCGTAAAAAAGTGTGTGTGTGTCTGTGTGTGACTGTAGTGTAATGACAGTGTAATGACTGATGTAGATTAGATTATTAGATAATGACTGAATATTATCTGCTGTATGTGATGTGATCAGATCTGTGTCTCTGCAGCTCCAGACAGTCTGAAAGATTCATTTACTGTGGCTTTATCTCTGAGTACTACACCAGACTGCTGGAGATCAAGCTTTAATTACAGTAAATGAATAAGACAGGAGCTGATAGAGGTGTGCAGCTCAGCATATCTGACATATAAGACAATGAAGAGTCAATAAAAGTAATCGTTTAATGAAGTGATAAAATGGGCTTAAAAGTGGACGGAAGAAGAGAGATTGTACCTTATCTTCCAGACGGATGAGCCGGGCTCCTACTGTATAATACTCCTTCTCCACACCTTTCTCTGGGAAAATGAAAACCACAGTCACAAAGGATGCTGTTTTGATTGGTAAATGTCACACTTCTATTTTTTTTATTGTATTTTATTTATTTGCTCTACTGTTGGGATTACTATGTTTATATAGTTAGTTTTTATTTGAGTTGTTTTTGTATTTAAACAAGAAAACAGCTAAAATAAAATTAAATAAACAAACAAATAAAAAATAATAAATAAATAAAATATTCTAAAATATAAATATAAATAAATAAATAATAACTGAATAAAATAAATAAGTCAATAAATAATAAAGCAATAATAAAAAACAAAAATAAATAAATAAATAAAATATTAAATAAATATGAAATAAATAAATAAAATAACAATTGAAAAAATAAAAGTTTACATAAATCAATAAGTAAATAGAAAATAAATAAATAATAAATAAAATAATAAATAAACAAATAAAAAATTATACAAAATAAATAAAATACTAAATAAATAATTAAATAAATTAATTAATAAACTAATAAACAAATAAAAATAAAATAAAATAAATACATAAACAAAAATAAATAAAATAATAAACAAATAAAATAATAAATAAATAAATAAAATAATAAATAAATAAAATATACTAAAATATAAATAAATAAATAATAACTGAATAAAATAAATTAGTCAATAAATAATAAAGCAATAATAAAAAATAAAAATAAAAAATAAATAAAATATGAAATAAATATGAAATAAATAAATAAAATAACAATTGAAAAAATAAAAGTTTACATAAATCAATAAATAAATAGAAAATAAATAAATAATAAATAAACAAAAATAATAATAAAATAAAATAAAATAAAATAATAAATAAACAAACAAATAAAAAATTATAAAAAATAAATAAAATACTAAATAAATAATTAAATAAATTAATTAATAAACTAATAAACAAAAAAAAAATAAATAAATAAATACATAAACAAAAAATAAAGAAAATAATAAAATAATAAAATAATAAATAAATAAATAAATAAAATAATAAATACACAATTAAATAAATAAGTAAATAAATAAATAAATAAAATAAAATAATAAACACATAATTAATAATAAACAAATAAAGTAGTAAATAAATAAATGATGCTTAAATAAATATACTATCAGATGTATTGATTTATAGTCGAATTTAATAGTCCATAAAATATAATAAATTCATTTTTTTTATAAAATAAAAAGTTGTACTTTACAAGAAAATGTAAGTATTGCATGTTGTTCATTCATTCATTCATTTTTCTTTTGTCTTAGTCCCTTTATTAATCAGGGTTTGTCACAGTGGAATGAACCGCCAACATATCCAGCATATGTTTTACGCAGCAGATGCCCTTCCAACTGCAACCCAACACTGGGAAACACCCGTACACTCTTGAAGGAACATGAAGAAATTAAGTTAACTTATTAAGTTTTACAGATTTATGTGAATTAAACATGAAATAATTAAGTGGTCAAAAAAAAAATCGAGAATTATGTTGTTTTAACTTGTGTCAGTTCGATCAAACATGTTTGGAGTGTATAACCATTTATTTATTTATTTTTTTTTTTTACCAGGCAGAAATATTCCAGGTTTCCCCAGCGTGTGATCCAGCCTGTGAGAGCAGAAGCATCAGTGAATGGTGGTTAATGTGTATTTAAGCTAGACAGCACATTATAGGGCATTCTCCAGTTGGTGGTAAATACTATGGTGTGTATTGTAAGCTGCCAGATGTAATGCAGGTGTGTGTTCACCTTCTCTGCAGCTCCTTAATGCGCACCATCATGTTGAGATGTCCCTGTGAATACTGCTCGATCACGTCCCGCACGTCGTACGGTTTCCTCGCTTGCTGTGGGACAGAAAAAACACCCAAACTCAACACTATTGTCCAATCAGATCCCCCGGGCCTACCACTTCCATGCTTTGTTATTAAAGCTCAGTTTAACTCCATGACAACAATAGCAAAGGTATGCAACGCGTCTCCATTTAACTCAAAACTTGCTTGTGGATATACCGCTGATGTCAGAACTATGTTTTTTTCTTTCTCCAATTTCTGTTTAACGGAGAGCAGATTTCTTTTTAATCATAATAGTTTTAATAACTCATCTCTATTAAACAGATTTATTTTATCTTTGTCATGATGACAGTTAATAATACTAGATATTATTCAAGACACTAATATATTTAGCTTAAAGTGACATTTAAAGGCTTAACTAGGTTAATTAAGGGAAAGTTAGGGTGATTAGGCAAGTCATTGTATAACAGTGATTTGTTCTGTAGACAACTCAAAACTAATATTGCTTAAGGGGGCTAATAATATTGACCTTAAATTTGGTTTTAAAAATTTAAATCTGCTTTTATTCTAGCCAAAATAAAACAAATAAGACTTTCTCCAGAAGAAAAAATATTATAGGAAATACTGTGAAAAATTCCTGAATCTGTTCAACATCATTTGGGAAATATTTGAGAAAGAAATTCACAGCAGGGCGAATAATTCTGACTTTAATTGTATATATATCATTATATTGTATGTTTAGATTAGTGGAAATGGGTGGATTTTCTTTAATTCTTTAAGCAGATTAATCAAAATATTCACCTAAAAGCATGAAAGGAATACATTTATGTGTAAAATGATTGAAAAAGCATGCTTAAATGTTAATATTCAATAACTTTTTAAATATTAAAATATGTATAATTTTAATAAATCATTCTACAAATTTAGTTTCAGTTTAGATTTTTTAAAATATCATTTTCTCTTTCATTCATTTATTTTTTTTATTATTATTATTATATAATATATATATATTTTTTTAATTAATTTAGCATATGTAACTATCAGGGGTCGCCAAAGTGGAATGAACCGCCAACTTATCCTGCATATTTTTACACAGCGTATCCCCTTTCAGCTGCAACCCAGTACTGGGAAGCACCCATACACACTCTCATACACACACACACACACACTCATACACTACGGGCAGTTTTGTTTATGCAATTCACCTGCAGCGCATGTATTGGGACTGTGGGGTACACTGGAGCACCCGGAGGAAACACATCAACATGCAAGTATTTTACAAAAACTGTTTAATTTAATATGATTTTTATAAATGTTTTAGTCCATAAAGTAAAGTAAGCATATTTATTTATCCCATACAAAATTGCTGCGTTTGAATTCTGAATTCTTAAAAAAAAAAAAAAAAAAACAGACTGCCTGGCTGAGATACCACATAAAGTTAGTCTCAGACCATATTTTTCTGTGCCTTGTCTTTAAAATATGTAAATTAATTTTACTTAATTATTTTCATTAGAGGTGTGAACCTATACTGGTCTCACGGTTCGGTTACGATTATCATGCCATGGACTTGGTTTAATTCGATATCTCGGTGCATCACGGAGCATTGACGATGCTTTTCTTACACAGTGTTGTATTTTGGGGGCAGGCTATAACAAGCTGTCTGTATAAACACACACACATACACACACACGGACACACAGCACCACACTGTCTTTCATTCACACACATAAACAAACATAGACAGCACCAAACAAACACACACACACACGCGGACACACACACACACATCCCGCGCGCTCGCTCGCTCGGGAGTGATATTGTGAGACCGCCCACTCCTGTTAAAATTACACCAAAGTTACTGACCGCTCCCGCGCTTTATTCGGAAATGTATTCCTCACGACAGAGCGCATATGAGGTAAATGACGTCAGTACATAATAACCGGTTATGATTATTAGTGAACTGATACCGAATTGTCCGTGTCTGCTTGGCGGTGCACCGAAGAAACAATTAATTTTGACACACCTAATTTTCAATTAAGTGTCTGTGCTAGCCTGCTGCTATTGACGGCACTCGCGTTTAGATGGTCTTTTGTCTCTTTTTACGTTTTAACAACTAAATGGATGCTTAAGTCTATTTAACGGATTATATTTTTATTACATTACAATATCGATGCTGGAAAAGGAATCGCATGAAACTGAAAATAGTCACATTAAGCTTTCACCGAAAGTTCATCATTGGCTGAAAAACACTAGCTGTGCATATAGACCGCTGAATTAACTAAATTGGCCATAGTGTATGTGTGTGTGAATGAGTGTGTATGGATGTTTCCCGGTGCTGGGTTGCAGCTGGAAGCGCATCCTCTGTGTAAAACAAATGCTGGATAAGTTGGCGGTTCATTCCACTGTGGCGACCTTTTATGAATAAAGGAAAAAGGTTTAAGGAAAATTAGTAACTGATGTTGATGTTAATTGGGTAAATGTTGATTCGCTGCCTAAAGGTATTTTACAAGCACTTTATAATTACATATAATTTGTAATTTTATTTTAGTGCACGCATAACTTATGGGAACTCTTCATTTCCTGAACACATAAAATGTAAAACACAATTTTTCCATTGATTTTTTAAGTATAAATGTAATTTTAAAAATCTCTAATTTAATGGCAAGTAAATACTATTTTTTTAGGCATTGATAGTATAAAAGTATTAATTCATTTTTATTTATTCATTTTATAAATGTTTTAGTGCCTCAAGTAAGCATTTTTATTGCTCAAAAATCATAAAAAATATTTTTCAAAAAGTTAATAATTATTAAATTAATTTAAATAATATTTTTTTTAATTTTATTTAGTTTTTTGTTTATAATGCTCGTTAAAAAATAAATAAATAAAAGGTTTTGTGTCATGTAATTTAACTAAAAATGTAAGCAATACTTTCTTTATTTTTCCCACGAATTTACATTATTTAAACGCACTCATCTCAATAAAAATACCTGAAATTTCCGCCGAGCCACAAAGTACTGCATGCGTCTGATGACCTTGATGGCGGATCTGTGTGCATGGGAAAGTCTAACATAAAAACATAAACAAACACGGCATCAGAAAACACTGCAGACCACTGTAAATGTGTGTGTGTACGTGGCAGTAAACCTGGCGACAATAACCAACGCAAAACACACACACACATCCAGACACAATAAAAACACTTAAAGGGAGGGCACTTGTTTTTTTTTTGTTGGCCAAAACACTCTATTATTTCCAGCATAATGCCGCCCTGCCAAAGTTTCTACCCAGAAATACAGTCCCATCAGGCTGTGTCCACTGTAAACAGAGCCTAGAGGAAAAAACAAAGACACTGCTGATGAAAAAAACAGCGTCTGGAGTCTGAAGAGCTCAAATGAAGACTCTGATGATGAACTTTGACATTAAAGTGCTCGTAAATCCACAACACAGACTAATGAGAGCCTCTTAAAGAAACAGTACAGCCGTAAACATGGTGTTATGGCACCATCCACTCACTCTCACTATTCATCTGTTTCTGTTATGACTTATGATGTCAAAAGTAGGTACAGCGAGGTGCAGTTTTCTCCCTCACAGTTCATTTGTTGCATTTTTTGAAATGTTTGATGTTCAAAGTGGTTGCTAGGGTGTCCTGGTGTTTTTAGATTGTTGCTATGGTGTAACCTGTGATTTTGGGTGTTTTACCAAGAGGTTGCTAGGGTGTTCTGATGTTTTTGGATGGTTGCTATGGTGTAACATGATTTTGGGTGTTTTACCAAGAGGTTGCTAGGGTGTTCTGTTGTTTTTGGATGGTTGCTATGGTGTAACATGATTTTGGGTGTTTTACCAAGAGGTTGCTAGGGTGTTCTGATGTTTTTGGATGGTTGCTATTGTGTAAAATGATTTTGGGTGTTTTACCAAGAGGTTGCTAGGGTGTTCTGGTGTTTTGGGGTGGTTGCTATGGCATTATTGGTCATTTTTAGGTCTTTCACTAAGTGTTTGGGTTCTATGGTGGTTTTAGGTGTTGTACTAAGTGGTTGCTAGGGTGTTCTGGTGCTTTTGGTGGCTTTAGGTGTTCTACCATGTGGTTGCTAGGGTGTTCTGGTGTTTTTGGGTGGTTGTCATGGTGTTATTGGTAAATTTTTAGATGTTACACTAAGGGTTTGGTGGGGTGTTTGGGTTTTATGATGGTTTTAGGTGTTCTACTAAGTGGTTGCTAGGGTGTTCTGGTGGTTAAAGGTGTTCTACTCTGCGGTTGCTAGGGTGTTTTGGTGTTTTTGGGTGGTTGCTATGGTATTATTTGTCCTTTTTAGGTGTTTCACTAAGTGTTTAGTAGAGTGTTTGGGTTTTTAAGCGTTGTACTAAGTGGTTGCTAGTGTGTTCTGGTGCTTTTGGTGGCTTTAGGTGTTCTACCATGTGGTTGCAAGGGTGCTCTAGTGTTTATGGATGGTTGCTATGGTGTAATGGGTGATTTTGGGTGTTTCGCCAAGTGGTTGCTAGGGTGTTCTAGTGTTTTTGGATGGTTACTATGGTAATACAGTTGATTTCAGGTGTTTTACTAAGTGGTTGCTAGGGTGTTCTGGTGTTTATTGTGGTTTTAGGCGTTTACTATGTGGTTGCTAGAGTGTTCTGGTGTTAATGGATGGTTACTCTGGCGTTACTTGTGATTTTAGGTGTTTTGCTTAGTGGTTTCTAATGTGTTCTGGTGTTTTGGGAGGTTGCTGTGGTATTACAGGTAATTTTAGATGTTTCGCTGAGTGGTTGCTAGGGTGTTCTGTTTTTATGTGGGTGCTATTGTAATACGGTTGATTTCAAGTGTTTTACTAAGTAGTTACTAGGGTGTTCTGGTGTTTTTGGTGGCTTTAAGTGTTTACTAAGTTGTTCCAAAGGTGTTCTGGTGTTTTGGGTGGTTGCTTTGGTATTACGGGTGATTTGAAGTCTTTCAGTAAGTGGTTGCTATGGAGCTTCTGGTGTTTTGGTATGATTGCTATGGTATTACAATTGATTTTAGGGGTTTCATTAAGTTGATGATGGGGTGTTCTGGTGTTTTTTGGGTTGTAGTTATGGTGTTATAGGTGGTTTTAGGTGTTTTATGAAGTGGTTGCTAAGGTGTTCTGGGGCCTCATGTACGAAGACTTGCGTGGAAATCTTACTAAAACATTGCGTACGCACAAAGCTGTAAATGTGCGTACGCAGAAAAAAATTCAGATGTATGAAACACTGCGCATGCAGAATCTCACGCATATTCTTTTGTACATCCGAATGAACGTGAAACTGAGCGCAACATGCACGAGCACAAAACCCCTCCCTGCCTCCTCCCCCGTATGAATATGCTAATGACTATGTTAATGGTAAAACCCAACGAAAAAGCAACGGCAAAAGCAAGCAAGAAGAGAAACTTTGAACAGAATGTGAATTGGAGGTGTTGCTTTCGGAGGTAGAACGGAGAAAAGCGGTGTTATTTGCAAGTTTGTTCTCCGGAATTAACAACAAAAGAAAAAAATAGAGTGGGAGAGTTTAGCTGATACGGTTAACACAGTTGGCTCTGAACATCGCACTGAGTGAATTTAAAAAAATAGTGTGGTTTATATCGGTAAAATGTTGCAGCACTCTGAACAGTCTCAGTGGCGCTTGTAAGATGCATGTGATCATGTTTTGACACGTTCGAGCATGAACTCGGCTCAAATCCAGCGTCTGATGAACTCTTTCTTCTTTTTTTTCCCCCCGCTACATATCATATTTTGCCTACTATTTATCACGAGAAAGACTAGTAGGAATCATTAATAAGTTTGTGCATCATATTTTATTTGCACATTTATTGAATGGAAATGTTTCTGATTCACGCATGCAAATTCATCTTCAGATAGTGTCTTAAAAGCAATGTGCGTGCAGTAGATCGCTCAGATTACATTGGGAAAACAGGCGACCGCTGCAAATTGTGCTTTAATGTTTAGCTGGTCAACTGTATGGTATGGAAATCTTACATACCTGCTATATGAACCCGTCTCATACAGCTGCCATTGCACGGCTCAGACACTTTGTAGAGAAGAATTTAACACAACTGCCTCTAGGAGTCGCCAATGGAAATAAAACAGACACGCACAAAAATTGTGCGTACGCCTGCCAAGAAGCTGCCGTGAAGCTGCGCACATTCCCACGTTCAGTTCATTGTTAGTAAATCCAAACGTGAGCGATTCTGAGCATGAAACCTGCCGTACGCAAAGTTTTTGTGCGTACGCAGCGTTGATACATGAGGCCCCTGGTATTTTGGGAGGTTGCTGTGGTATTACAGCTAATTTTAGATGTTTCGCTGAGTGGTTGCTAGGGTGTTCTGGAGTTTTTGGATGGTTGCAATAGTATTAAGCTTAATTTAGGTGTTTCACTAAGTGGTTGCTAGGGTGTTCTGTTTTTTATGTGGGTGCTATGGTAAAACGGTTGATTTTAGGTGTTTTACTAAGTAGTTACTAGGGTGTTCTGGTGTTTTTGGTGGCTTTAAGTGTTTACTAAGTTGTTCCAAAGGTGTTCTGGTGTTTTGGGTGGTTGTTATGGTATTACAGGTGATTTGAAGTCTTTCAGTGAGTGGTTGCTATGGTGCTTCTGGTGTTTTTGCATGGTTGCTATGGTATTACAATTGATTTTAGGGGTTTCATTAAGTTGATGATGGGGTGTTCTGGTGTTTTTTGGGTCGTAGTCATGGTGTTATAGGTGGTTTTAGGTGTTTTATGAAGTGGTTGCTAGGGTGTTTCTGGGTGGTTGCAGGTTGTTTGGGTGTTTCACAAAGTGGTTGCTAGGCTTGTAATAGAGTATGGTTACTGTATTAAACTGAGTACATGTGAATTAATACACCCAGCACACCACGAATAACACACACACGCACACACACACACACACACACACACACACAAACACACGCACGCACGCACGCACGCACGCACGCACGCACACACACACACACACACACACACACACACACAAAACTCTTTCTGCAGAAAAATAATGAGAAAATAATCTCAATGAACAAAACGTTTTGGTTTTGGTTATGATTGTCATAATGTCCTGTAAAATACTAACATTATTTTTGTGATGAATGCAATTTAAGTATAAATCCAAACACCTAAAACTCAGTATATGTGTTATTTGTAGGCAGCACAACCATATGATATGTATTGTTAAAGTTTCAAGTTTTTTTTTAAAGGAAGTTCAACCCACAATTTAAAATGCAATAGTTTGTGTGTGGAAAAATGTGGATAAAGGTTTAAGAGAAGAAACAGGCTCATGCAGGTTTGGAATGACACGTAAATGACTGCAGAGTTTATTTTCGGGGGCGAACTGTCACTTTAAAAGTGTATGCGTGTGTGTGAGTTAAGTGGGGTCATCTTTATGTGTGTGTGGTTAAGAGGGGTGATCAGTCTGTGCGTCTGCCACTTAAATTGCTTTAAAAAAAAATTCCACAACACACTTCAGACATAGCAGAAGAGAATGGACGGCAGTGCAAACAGTGAGTGGCAAAAATTCACAGAAGTGACTGTCACTTCCTCCTGATAACAGGCAAGCGAAGACATGCGTCACTAATACGTCATCACACATCATTAAACCTCATCTGAATGCTGTAAAGTGTACACATATATCTGACAATAGAATATAGTGCAGAAATGTTTGGCGTTTTGTTTGTAAATGTACGTTTTTTTAAGTGACATTAATATCCAAGCGGTATGTGGTCCAGTAAGTCTACTCAATTTAACACACTGTGCATACCTACCATGAGAGTTAATGCAACTTAATGCTGCTTATTTATTTATTTATTTAATAAATAATTAAAATTATTAAACAGTACAGACTATGATATATTGACAAAGCAAGAAAGAATGAGAATAAATAAAGGTGTGTGTGTTTTAAAGTGCGTATGTACTTGCATGATGGGAGATGAGTAAAGAAATCTGTTGGCTTTAGTCTTGGCGGTAGATATTTCACACACTAAAAATTACAAGTCAGTTACAGGGATTCTGGAAGGAGGTTTTTAAAGTGCTTTCAGATGTTCCCCTTCGGGGGGAACTTCAGCACTATAAGTGGATTTGATTGTAAAATCCACGCATTGGGGAGGTTCGGTTCAGAAGCTACTCGTCTGAAAGAGTATTGAACGGGCCAATTAAGAATGAATTGGCAGCGCAAGCCTGCGCAGGTGAGCGGCATAAGCAATCAACTGAGTATATAAGCTCACCTGGCGCAGCAGACGCTATCCTTTTCGCTTCAGAGACTTTCTGATCGAGTCGATGAGGGTTCCTCCTGCTGTGACCAGCGATTCTGAGCGAACGAGAGCATTCTCCCGGTCCAGAGTGTGTACACGCAGTGGCAGACGGTCGAGCTGGGTTTCTCCCTTGCCTGGCGTTCTTTGGGTCCGGTCCTCCAGAGCGGTGCGTATAAAGTTGCAAACTTCACAGAAAGAGCAACACAGTCGTGCAGCACGTCCTTATCAGGACGGCGCTCCGACTGTGCGTTTCTGGATGCGGTGGTTTCCTGTCCTCGGATGATGGGCGCGGGCACTGTGTTACATGTCTGGGGGTCCAGCATGTTAATGCGCTGCTCGCGGGCAGTTCATGTCGTCATTGCGATGCCATGACTGTTGCGCAAGATCGCGGTTAGCCTTTGCAAAAAGGCGAACCACCCCAGTTGTCCCCTGCTCTGCAGCGGGCACTCGGGCAGATCTGAGGGTTTCAGCGAGAGATAATCCGTCGCCCACGGGCCCGCGGACCTCCCGCTCCTCTAAGCGCTCCATCCAAGCTTCGGGCGGAGGAAGCGATCCGTCTAACAGATGGTAGCCCTTACGCCTTGATGACACCGGAGACCAGATGTCCACCGCGGCATCGGAGGGTGGGCTTTCATTGTCCGATGATGATCCAGACCCGCTCGCCCCCTTCGGGCTGGTGAGCGCTGTCACTACGGATCCTGAAACGGACATGTTAGCCGTGCTTTCCCGGGCTGCTTCGGCCGTGGGTTGGAGATGGTTTATCCCCCAGCTCCGCGGCCGGACCGACTAGAGGGGCGTTCCCTTCTTCCCGGAGGTGCACAGTAGGCTCACGCGGTCTTGTAAAGCACTTTTTTCTGCTCGTGCTGCGTGTTCCTCCACCCTAACCACTCTTGACGGTGAAACAGCCAGGGGGTATGTGGCGATTCCTCAGGTTGAGTGCGCGATGGCGGTAAATCCGCGCGGCGCCTCTTCTTGGCGGGGTCCGCCTCGTCTCCCATCCAAAGCCTGTAAGTTATCTACCTCCCTCGGAGCTAGAGCTTACATAGCTGCGGGCCAGGCTGCTTCCGCCTTGCATGCGATAGCCACCTACCAGCGCTACCAAGCGCAGGCGCTGGCCGAGCTGCACGAGGGTGGGTCCAACCCAGGCTTACGAGCTTCGCACCGCCGCCGACTTAGCTCTTCGGACTACTGAGTCCGCTGCGTGTGCGTTGGGGAGGACGATGTCCACATTAGTGGTCCAGGAGCGCCACCCCTGGCTGATATGCGCAAAGTCGACAAAGTCCGCTTTCTTGACTTCCCCATATCCCCAGCCAGGTTCGGCGACACTGTCTGTGAATTCACCCAGGAATTCAAGGCGGTGAGAGAGCAGTTGGTGGGTGATGTCTTATCGGCGGTCCGTAGCCCGCTCCGCCCGCCGTGCCATTCATACCTGCTCCTCGCCGAAGGCGTCCGCCTACGAGAGCTGCTCCGCCCCCGCACACGCCTAAGGCGAAGCGAGCGCGTCGGGCACCTCGGAAGCAGGCAGCCCCCCTGCCCAGAACGCCGCTAAGTCCGGCAACGGACCGCGAAGCGCCCCTGGGACAGGCCATCTGGAGAAGAGGGAACTTGCTCTTTCCCCGCTGGAGGGCGGGGCCCCATTTCCAACGGCACTTTTTACTGCCATGAAAACATTATGAAAGGGCACTTTTCACTTCCCCAGATGTGACAGCCCGAAATCTGCCAGTCTGGGACGCTATGCTTTCTAGCTTGCAGATTCGGTGCGTTTCGCCAGTGGCTCACGAGCGCTGGGAGGACGGTCTCCTTTCTCCCACCCCTCGAGCCTCCCCTCCGGAGCTCGGGTTTGGAGTGAGAGCAAATATCTCACCTCCAGCTTTTCCGTGGGACCCGCGAGCTTCCCGGATCAGCACACCCACTCCGCGCTGCCCCACTGCTGGTACGTCAGCGATTGTAGCGATGAGTCCATTAGCGAGAGCTCTGCCTGCCTGGTTAGCGCGGGCCAGCTCTTCGCGGTGGCTCATACGCACAATCAGACTCGGCTATGCGATTCAGTTCGCGAAACGGCCCCCCAAGTCACGGGTGTGTATTCACCAGGGTCAGCCCCCTGTCCGCCCCTGTCTTGCGAGAGGAGATTGCTGTCCTCCTGGCGAAGGATGCAATCGAGCCGCTCCCTCCAGCCGAGATGGAGAGCGGGTTTTACAGCCCACGCTTCATCGTGCCCAAAAAGAGCGGTGGGTCACGGCCAATCCTAGATCTGCGCGTTTTGAACCGCTGCCTGCACAAGCTGCCGTTCAGAATGCTCACGCAGAAGCGCATCCTCCGGTGCGTTCGTCCTCTGGGTTGGTCTGCAGCATTAGACCTGATGGACGCGTATTTCCATGTCTCCACTCTTCCTCGCCACCGACAGTTTCTGCGGTTTGCGTTTGAAGGTCAAGCTTGGCAATACAAAGCCCTCCCCTTCGGGCTCTCTCTGTCTCCGCGGGTCCTCACCAAGCCCGCGGAGGGTGCCTCAGCGCCCCTTCGGCTCGCGGGCATCTGCATACTCAATTTCTTACGACTGGCTGAATTGCCCTCTCTTTTGATTATGCACAGAGTTGATTATGCACAGAGACAAAGTGCTCTGGCACTTCCACCTGTGGGGGTTTCAGGTCAACCGAGAAAAGAGCAAACTCGCCCCCGTGCAGAGGATCTCTTCTCTCGGGCTGGAGCTGGACTCGGTCACCATGGCAGCGCGCCTCTCCGGAGAGCGCGCTCAGCTGATGCTGTACTGTCTGAGAGAGCTCGACAGTAAAATAGTGGTCCCACTGAAACAATTTCAGAGGCTCCTGGGGCATATGGCATCCGCAGCCGCTTCATGCCGCTCGGATTATTCTATATGAGACCACTTCAGCACTGGCTTCACGATCGAGTCCCCAGACGCGCATGGCACGCGCGCGCACACCAAGTCTCTGTTACTGCGCTGTGTCGCCGCGCCCTCAGCCCTTGGAGCGACCCCTCGTTCCTACAGGCCTGGGTGTCTCTAGAACAGGCGTCCAGTCTTGTTGTCGTTTCAGCAGACGCTTCCAACACGGGCTGGGGGGCTGTGCGTTGCGGGCATGCGGCTGCGGACCTGTGGAAAGGTACCCAGTTGCATTGGCATATCGCCTGGAGCTGTTGGCAGTGTTCCCCGCTCTCCACCGTTTTTTTCCGGTGTTGGAGCGGCAACACGTGCTGGTCAGGACGGACAGTACGGCGGCGGTGGCGTATATCAGCCGTATAGGGGGTATGCGCTCTCGCCGCATGTCTCAGCTCGCCCGCCGTCTGCTCCTCTGGAGTCATCCGCGGCTGAAATCGCTGCACGCCATTCATATTCAGGCAAGCTCAACCGTGCAGCCGATGCGCTCTCACGGCAGCCTTGCGTCCTGGAGCATGGAGACTCCACCCCGAGTCTGTTCAGCTGATATGGGCGCGATTCGGGGAAGCCCAGATCGATCTGTTGCTTCCCCCGAGATCGCTCATTGCCAGTTGTTCTTTCCCTGACCGAGTGCTCTCGGCACGGATGCACTGGCTTACAGCTGGCCTCGGGGCACGCGCAATACGCGTTTCCCCCAGTGAGCCTGCTCGCGCAGTTACTGTGCATGGTCAGGGAGGACGAGGAACAGGTTGCTGGTTGCGCCCCTCTGGCTCAACCGGACCTGGATGTCAGAGCTCTCCCTCGCGATAGCCCTCCCCTGGCAGTCCCTTCGAGAGAGCACCTACTCTCTCAGGGACAGGGCACCACCTGGCACCCTCGCCGATCTTTGAAGAGATTTTTAGACGCGAGGAAGACTTAGGTAACCTCCGATTGCGGTGGCTAATACCGTCACTCGGGCTAGAGCCCCCTCCCCGAGCGCGCCTATGCCCTGACGTGAAGTCTATTCACTGAATGGTGTGTCTCTCGCTGAGAAGACCCCCGTAATTTGCCAGATCAGCGTTGTGCTTTCTTTACGCCGAGAGAAGTTGGAGAGCAGGCTGTCGCCCTCCACACTCAAGGTTACGTGGCTGCCATCTCCGCTCTCATAACGCGGTGGCTGGCAGCACCGTGGGAACGCATAACCTCATCATCCGGTTCCTCAGGGGCGTTAAGCGAATTAATCCACCCCGCCCCCTCTCATGCCCTCTTAGGATCTCGCCCTCGCGTCAGATCCCTTCGATCCTCGACTCAGTATATTTCTGTCCCTGAAGACAGCTCTGCTGGTCGCGTTGATATCGATTAGAGGGTCGGGGACCCGGAGGCATTTTTCGGTCAGTGACTCGTGCCTGTAATTGGGCTGGCTTCTCTCACGTATGAGACCCCGCCCGCGATATGTGCCCAAGGTTCCTACCACTCCGTTTTAATACGAGGTAGTGAGCCTGCAAGCGCTGCCCTCGGAGGAGGCAGACCCAGCCCTTATTTATTGTCCAGTTCGCGTTTTGCGTATTATCCGGACCGCACTCAGAGTTTAGATCATCTGAGCAGCTCTTCGTCTGTTATAGCGGTCGGCAGCAGGGAAGTGCCGTACCGAAATAAGTTCCCACTAGATTGTGGATGCCTTTCTTTCACTATCAGAGCCGAGATGAGCCGCGTCCCCCGAGAGCGCGTGCGCACTCCACTCGGAGCTTCGCATCCTCTCGAGCGCGCGCACGCGGCGCCCCTCTAACAGACATCTGTAGAGCTGCGGGCTGGGTGACACCCAACACATTTGCAAGGTTTTACAATCTGCGAGTGGAGCCGGTTTCCTCAAGGGTATTAGGTAACCCTTGGTGATTGAGGAAACAATTCGGTAGGGTGTTGAAACACGCTTGCTGCGCCATTTTCCCTAACACGGAGATACGTGCGCCTTTTTATCTGTCAGTAAAGTTCCCCGTCAGGTGAGCCCTGCAGATTCCTCCGTGGCCCCCAGCACTGACTCAGCGGAGGAGTCACTTGCTGGCCCACTACGTTGTAGGTCTGCCCGCTGGTCAGCCCGCGTTTTGGGTAAAGGTGTCTGCTATGCGTGGTCCCCACTAGGCGATCCCATATGCTTATTCAGCCACGGTTAAGTCCCCCCCCCCCCCTGGGCGGACCCGTGTCTTCCCTCCCCGCTAACCACTCTTTTGCTATGCGTACTCCCCTTTTTAGGGCTAGTCCATATGTAAATTCTGCCATCTATCCCCCCTTGGGTAACGGATGGCCTCCGCAGCGTCCTCCCTATCGGGATTGCACGCTTCCCAACGTACTGTCGTATTCCTAGAATTATCTAGATGCTCACGACACCCCAAAAAATATATATAAATCCGTAAAACTTCTGTTGAAGTAGGATAAATTAGGGCCAGGGACACGTTGGAGGACCGCGCCCCCCATGATGTGGGTGCGTCACGCTTGCTTGACTATCTCCTCATCGGGGGTGTTGGTAAGGTGCAGTCATTATGGTGCTTTCAATGGGCTCCCAATGCGTGGATTTTACAATCAAATCCACTTATAGTGCTGAAGTTCCCCCCGAAGGGGAACGTTCGAGGTTACTAAAGTAACCCTTCGTTCCCCGAGGAGGGGAACGGAAGCACTATACTCCGTCGCCATAATGACTGTCCCTTAGCTGTTGAAAGTCTCTTCAGCTTAAAAAGGATAGCGTCTGCTGCGCCAGGTGAGCTTATATACTCAGTTGATTGCTTATGCCGCTCACCTGCGCAGGCTTGCGCTGCCAATTCATTCTTAATTGGCCCGTTCAATACTCTTTCAGACGAGTAGCTTCTGAACCGAACCTCCCCAATGCGTGGATTTTACAATCAAATCCACTTATAGTGCTTCCGTTCCCCTCCTCGGGGAACGAAGGGTTACTTTAGTAACCTCGAACGTTCTTGATCAACATATAGATCCTGAGCCAATGCTTATTATATCAGGACATTCTGATTATGCATATTCATTGAGCAGTGCACAGCAGAAATTCCTTGCATATTGTTTGATTACAGCAAAATAGCTGCTGTTATTGTATTGGAAAAATGTTAATCCTCCAACTGCTAAACTAAGGCTTGAAGAGTTGATATCTACTTTGCACTTGGAACGAACCAGATTTATTTTAAAAGGCAACATTGGACAATTTCAGAAGATTTGGGGGCATTTTTTGTCACTTTAATGAGGAATTCTTCCCCCCAAAGCAATGTATTGTAACTACAAAGTCATTTTGATTATCACTGTATTGTATACTTACATGCTGGGTTTGGCTGTTTTTTTTGTAGTTGTTTGTTTTTTGTTTGTTTTTGTAAATGTATGCATATCAGAAAACTAACTATGGAATATGTGATTACTGTAAGTTTATTCAATGACCCAATCAAAAACTTATTTGACAAAAAAAAAAAAAAACTTTCTCTAGAACAAAAAATATAGAAAATACTGTATAAAAAAGACCTTGCTTTGGAAAACATTATTTGGTAAATATTTGAAAAAGAAAAAAAAATTGTCAGGAGGGCAAATAATTTTGACTTTACATAAAACATATACATACATACATATATATATACACATTTTTATATATATAAACACACACACACATATACACACACATACATATTTATATATGTGTATATATACACATATTTATATATTTGTATGTATGTATATTTATATGTGTGTATGTATGTATGTGTATATATATATATATATATATATATATATATATATATATATATATATATATATATATATATATATATATATACATACAGTTGAAGTCAGAATTATTAGCCCCCCTGAATTATTAGCGCCCCTGTTTTTTTTTTTTTCTCCCAATTTCTGTTTAATGGAGGGAAGATTGTTTCAGCACATTTCTAAGCATAATAGTTTTTAAAGCTTATTTCTAATACCTGATTTATTTTATCTTTGCAATGATGACAGTAAATAATTTTTTACTTGATATTTTTCAAGACACTTCTTTACAGCTTAAAGTGACATTTAAAGGCTTCACTAGGTTAATTAGGGTAACTAGGCAGGTTAGGGTAATTAGGCTAGTTGTTGTATAATGATGGTTTGTTCTGTAGATTATTGGAAAAAAAAATTAGCTGAAAGGGGCTAATGATTTTGTCCCAAAAATGTTTTTAAAAAAATTAATGACTGCTTTTATTCTAGCTGAAATAAAACAAATAAGACTTTCTCCAGAAGAAAAAAAATATTATCAGACATACTGTGAAAATTTCATTGCTCTGTTAAAAATCATTTGGAAAATATAAAAAAAAAAAAAAAAAAAGGGGCTAATAATTCTGACTTTAACTATATATATATATATATATATATATATAAGTAACTTTTTTTACTTGAGAAACTTTTTCATCAGATAACTTTTAAGATTTCTACTTTTACTTGAGTATAGATTTTGGATAATCTACCAATCTCTGACACACACACACACTGTCGTCTCCTCTCAGCATGATGAAACTCTGCTCAATCTACGAAACAGCGTGTCCGGCTCCGTCTGTCCCCTCAAACACACATGACGTCTTCATTAGAGCAGGAGACGCCGGACAAAAGCTCCCGTCAGACCTGCGGATCAAAGCGCTGTTCGCCCCTCACAGGAAATGCATGTGAACAATATGAAAACATCCAGAGCGTGCGCGTGTGTGTGTGTGTGTCTGTCACATCCCAACATGATTGGGAAAGAAAACACATGTCCTCAAAACATGAAACACATGCTGTTTAATCAGGAATAACAGCGGCTGACAGACAGACAGACCCATGAGGAGATTCACAGCGCCGCTACACGCCTGACACATGCTCAACATCCACATTACACATGCTGGAGACTCTACAACAAACATCAAGGAACATCAATGCTAGTTTTAAAATGAGCATATAATAGATCATTTCAGTCTAAAGCGGGCCTAGTATGCCTCTTTTTACAAGACGTAAAATAACTCTGATGTCTCTAGAGTGTGTATGTGAAGTTTCAGCTTAAAATACCACACATATAATAGCAAAGTCGAGTAATGGAGGACAAGCCTTCTCATTTATGACTCCTAAACTCTGGAATAGCCTTCCTAACAACGTGCGAGGCTCAGACACACTCTCGCAGTTCAAAACTAGATTAACTAGATATTGTATAATTACAGTAGTAACCTGTATAATTGCAATAATAATCCTTATAATCACATTTAATTATCTGTATAATCACATTAGTAAATTATATATTTACAGTAATAATTAGTAATATGCAAGTAATAACCTGTACAATTACAGTAAAAATGTGTAAAATGTCAGTAATAACCTGAACAATTACAGAAAAAATGTGTAAAATGCCAGAAATAACCTGTAGAATAACAGTAAAATGAGTAAAATGTCAGTAATAAGCTGTAGAACTACAGTAAACGTGTAAAATGTAAGTAATAACCTGTACAATTACAGTAAAATGTGTAAAATGTCAGTAATAACCAGTAGAACTACAATAAACGTGTAAATGTTGGTAATAACCTGTACAATTACAGTAAAATGTGTAAAATGTCAGTAAAAACCTGTAGAGTTACAGTAAAATGTGTAAAATGTCAGTAATAACCTATACAATTACAGTAAAACGTGTAAAATGCCAGTAATAACCTGTACAATTACAGTAAAATGTGTAAAATGCCAGTAATAACCTATAGAATTACAGTAAAATGTGTAAAATGTCAGTAAAAACCTGTAGAATTACAGTAAAATGTGTAAAATGTCAGTAATAACCTATACAATTACAGTAAAACGTGTAAAATGCCAGTAATAACCTGTAGAATTGCAGTAAAATGTGTAAAATACCAGTAATAACCTGTACAATTACAGTAAAATGGTAAAATACCAGTAATAACCTGTACAATTACAGTAAAATGTGTAAAATGTCAGTAAAAACCTGTAGAATTACAGTAAAATGTGTAAAATGTCAGTAATAACCTATACAATTACAGTAAAACGTGTAAAATGCCAGTAATAACCTGTACAATTACAGTAAAAATGTGTAAAATGCCAGTAATAACCTGTACAATTACAGTAAAATGTGTAAAATGCCAGTAATAACCTATAGAATTACAGTAAAATGTGTAAAATGCCAGTAATAACCTGTACAATTACAGTAAAATGAGTAAAATGTCAGTAATAACCTGTACAATTACAGTAAAATGTGTAAAATGCCAGTAATAACCTATAGAATTACAGTAAAATGTGTAAAATGCCAGTAATAACCTGTAGAATAACAGTAAAATGAGTAAAATGTCAGTAATAAGCTGTAGAACTACAGTCAACGTGTAAAATGTCAGTAATAACCTGTACAATTACAGTAAATATGTGTAAAATGTCAGTAATAACCTGTACAATTACAGTAAAATGTGTAAAATTCCAGTAATAACCTGTAGAATTTAAATAACATGTGTAAAATGTCAGTAATAACCTGTACAATTACAGTAAAATGTGTAAAAAGCCAGTAATAACCTGTAGAATAAATAACAGTAAAATGTGTAAAATGTCAGTAATAACCTGTACAATTACAGTAAAATGTGTATAATGCCAGTAATAACCTGTACAATTACAGTAAAATTGTGTAAAATGTCAGTAATAACCTGTACAATTACAGTAAAATGTGTAAAATGCCAGTAATAACCTGTAGAATAACAGTAAAATGTGTAAAATGTCAGTAATAACCTGTAGAATTACAGTAAAATGTGTAAAATGCCAGTAATAACCTGTACAATTACAGTAAACGTGTAAAATGTCAGTAATAACCTGTACAATTACAGTAAAATGTGTAAAATACCAGTAATAACCTGTACAATTACAGTAAAATGGTAAAATACCAGTAATAACCTGTAGAATTACAGTAAAATGTGTAAAATGCCAGTAATAACCTGTAGAATTACAGTAAAATGTGTAAAATGTCAGTAATAACCTGTAGAATTACAGTAAAATGTGTAAAATGTCAGTAATAACCTGTAGAATTACAGTAAAATGTGTAAAATGTCAGTAATAACCTGTAGAATTACAGTAAAATGTGTAAAATGTCAGTAATAACCTGTAGAATTACAGTAAAATGTGTAAAATGTCAGTAATAACCTGTACAATTACAGTAAAATGTGTAAAATGTCAGTAATAACCTGTAGAATTACAGTAAAATGTGTAAAATGCCAGTAATAACCTGTACAATTACAGTAAAATGTGTAAAATGTCAGTAATAACCTGTACAATTACAGTAAAATGTGTAAAATGTCAGTAATAACCTGTACATTTACAGTAAAAATGTGTAAAAATACAGTTATAACTTGTAATTATGGATCAATAAATTACTGTTTGTAAACAGATTATCTACATTATTTATTCTGACAGTTTTGTTTACGGTTTTCCTTTACAGTGTAGATTTAGTAATGTTTTTTTACTAAATTACATATTCTTCCATTCATTCATTTTCTTTCGGCTGAGTCTCTTTATTCCCTTAATGTATAATGGAAGCGGAAGGAAAATGAATGCATGATTATAAAAGCTGCAACAAAACAACTTCATTCTCAATCTCATCTAATCCAGATGCGTCTCCTCTGTTTCTGTGAACTGGGTCAGTGTTTCATTCTCCAAGTGATGCTCGCGGCGTATGTTGACTGTTACTCTATCAGCCGGATTGATTTCACAATATTGCGCAATGCGTCTCCTGTGACAGTGTGTGTGTAAAGGCTTTGAAGTCACGCACAGACACACACACCCTGCGTTTCGGGCTCTTTGAAAGCTTTCCTGCTCATTGTTGATCATTTCGGCCTCTCTTCCTCTTCCCGTCAAACGCTTTCTAGAAATCACTGCCGTCAGTTCATTCACTTCAGAACATCCTTCAGCTTTCTGAATATAAGATTTATGAACTGTTGAGGTCAGAACTATTCGACCCCTGTTTATTTTTCTGTTTATGGAGAGCAGATTTCTACAACACATTTCTAATCATAATAGTTTTAATAACTCATCTCTAATAACTGATTTATTTTCTCTTTGTCATGATGACAGTGAATAATATTAGGCTAGATATTCTTCAAGACACTTCTATACAGCTTAAAGTGGCATTTAAAGGCTTCATTAGGTTAATTAGGGTAAAGTCAGGGTAATTAGGCAAGTCAATGTATAACAGTGGTTAGTTCTGGAGACAATCCAAAACAAATATAGCTTAAGAGGCTACACTGCAAAAAAATGGTTTTCTTGCTTAGATTTTTTGTCTTTTTTCTGGTCTAAATATCTAACATTTCTTGTATCAAGAGGCAATTTCTAGACAAGCAAAACATATTTTCTTGTTTTGAGAAATAATATGCCAGTAATAAATGAGTTTTTCCTTAAAACAAGCAAACTAATCTGCCAATGGGGTAAGCAAAATAATCTTGTTTTTTCTTTTGATGTAAGATTTTTTTGCTTACCCCATTGGCAGATTAGTTTGCTTGTTTTAAGGAAAAACTCATTTATTACTGGCATATTATTTCTCAAAACAAGAAAATATGTTTTTCTTGTCGAGAAAATTCTTCTTGATTTAGGAATTTTCAGATATTTGGACTAGAAACAAGACAAAAAATCTAAGTAAGAAAAGCATTTTTTGCAGTGTAGGAATATCGACGTTAAAAAGGTGTTTAAAATATTTAAAACTGCTTTTATTCTAGCCAAAACAAAACAAATAAGACTTTATCCAGAAGAAAAAATGCTATAGGAAATACTGTGAAAAAATCCTGAATCTGTTCAACATCATTTGGGAAACATTTTAAACAGAAAACAAAACAAAAACAAAACTGGAGGACGAATAATTCTGACTTCAAGTACTAAACACACACACACACATTGGTTTTGATGGTTTATAAAGACTCTCCAAAGGCATAATATATTTTGAACTGTAAAAACACGTATAATATGGCACGCTTTTGGCAAATTTTGAATGTGAAAAGACCCCATTAAGAATGAGTTTTAGCTCTTTTGAATTGCAAGGACATAAGGGATGTCCTCATAAACCTCAACATTATAACACCTGTAGCCATGCCATTATACAAATGTGTGTCCTCACTCTTTCATTCATTTTCCTTCAGCTTAGTCACTTATTTATCAGGGGTTGTCACAGTGGAATGAACCGCCAACTTATCCAGCATGTTTTACGTAGCGGATGCCCTTTCAGCTGCAACCCATAGGTGGAAACATCCATACACACACATACTCATTCACACAAATACACAACGGACAATTTAGCTTACCCAATTCCCCTATAGTGCATATGTTTGGACTGTGGGAGCACCCGAAGGAAACCCAACACAGGGAAAACATGCAAACTCCACACAGAAATGCCAGCTGTCGCAGCCGAGGCGACAGTGCTAACCGCTGAGCCACCGTGTCCTCATAAAATGAATGGATGAATAATACATCACATTTGAAGCCATAGGCTGCACGGTGGCGCAGTGGGTAGCACATTCGCCTCACAGCGAGAAGGTCCCTGGTTTGAACCTCGGCTGGGTCAGTTGGCGTTTCTGTGTGGAGTTTGCATGTTCTCCCTGCGTTCATGTGAGTTTCCTAAGGCTGCTCTGGTTTCCCCCACCAGATCAATAGACATGCGGTACAGGTGAATTGGGGAGGCTAAATTGTCTGTAGGGTATGAGTGTGTATGGATGTTTCCCAGAGATGGGTTGCAGCGGGAAGCGCATCCGCTGCGTAAAACATATGCTGGATAAGTTGGCAGTTCATTCCGCTGAGCCGACCCCAGACTAATAAAGGGACTAAGCTGACAAGAAAATGAATGAATGAATATTTACACTATGCTTATATACACGCTTATATACACTATGAACAGCAGCTACGCTAATTATTTTCTTTATTCTCTATTTTCACCTGGGGATACTCATCCCGAGGTCCTCAGATTATGCGGAGTCACTGATTGGATCCAAGACCAGCGACGAGATGATCCCAAGGTTTCCATATCCGGGACCAGGCCGTATCCTGAGCTGCTGCTGCGCTGATGGTCGTGGGGAGTGGAGAACATGAGCCTGATTCCAGCGACGCTCCAGGGACAGACGAGTCTTCGCTGAGGCCATCTTCCAGCCTAAACCACGGCGAATGAAGCTCTGCACAAGACTTTTGGCCAGCGGAGAAATTAAAATGGTCGCGCCCAACTGAGTCTGGTTCCCTCAAGGTTTTTTTTCTTCACTCCCATCAGGTAAAGTTTTTTTCCCTTTCCGCTGTCGCCACTGCCTCGCACGGTTCAGGATTGGTAGAGCTACGCATCGATGAATTTGCTCTTCAGTGTTTGAACTCTCAGTAATGATTAAATCACACTGAACTGAGCTAAACTGAACTGAACTTAAACACTAAAACCTGAACCACACTGTTCCAGTTACTGAACCACACTGATCCAGTTACTATAACCATTTATGTGAAGCTGCTTTGACACAATCTACATTGTAAAAGCGCTATACAAATAAAGCTGAATTGAATTGAATTGAATATTTAAATGTAGTCTTTTTTTGCTTGATTTCCTTGGGCTCTGTTACGACTGGAGTTTACGTATTTATTTATTATTGCGGATTGAACTCTGTCTTTTTCTTTTGTCCCGCCTTCTTGTTGTTTTTCTGTTGTTTCATAGGCTCCCATACCGGCGTGATTCCCTGTTCTGATTGGCTGCTGGTCTCAAAAGCCTGTATATAAGGGAGCTTCCGGCAGGGTTCGAAGAGCTCATTTCTGTGCGTTCGGTGTTTGGAGTGGAGCTCCTGGGTTTCCCTCACCCCTTCGGCCGACGACCAACAACAACCATAGTACTGATGACCATCATTTGTTAAAATATTTTTGAGAGTTTGAGCGTGTAGGGGTGATCTGCCTATTTATTTGATTACTTTAGACTTTGTTTATGTTAGGGAGTAAGGTAAGCTTTTTTTGTATTTTCCTTTAGTAATAGTAATAGGTAATTTAGTGGATTTATTTGATAGATTCTTTTGTTTGTTATTTTGGCCTGTGGTCACCCTGACGAAATGCTCATATATATTAACCCCATTTTTCTATAATAAATATCTTCATATATACTCTCAACTGAGTGTGTGAGTTTGGTTGTCGACCGAAGAGAATCTTTTGTTTTAAGTTTTGTTTAAATTGGGAAATCCACCACCCCAACACATTAGTTTTTTTTTCTTCGTTTATGATGCCCTTTTTGTTTCCCCCTAGACTTGGGGCGTAATAGGGTCTAAATGAAAAATTTCTCCACAATGTGAAAACTGGCCTCCACGGTGAAATATTGTGCTCTTTTTAACCATTTACAAGAATTGACAGGCAACTTCTGAGTCGAAAACATTTCTGTGCCAAATATTTGTATGTAGATGGTTATAGTGGTGATATTTTGAGCTGATCTGAGCACAGCTGCTCCAGAAGCCCTACGCAGTGTAGTGTTTCTGCAAAACGGAGGTCAGTGCGTTTAGCAGCCCACCATGATCCAGCGTTCAGTAAGAGCTCATGCTTATTATTCACTTATGTTGTGTTTTTCCAGCTCGGGTGACCGGGCAGAGAGAGTTCACCACTGAAAGCAGAGAGGGGGGAAGACAGAAAGATGATCTGCCTGTTTTTCATGGGCAACCAGAATAAATTTGAGAAAACGACCTTTTTAGGGATCCTCCGTGACCCCGGATTCAGTCTGAACCCGCGACCTCACCGCTAACCAGTGCTGCTAATCTGGTGAATATCACACACTCTACACATAAATAAATACATTCAGATGAATGAAAACCAACAAGAATTACCATTTAATCTGGTCATTGCCTTCATTATCCTATAAACTCTATTTAGCTGGCAGCCACACTTTACAGTGTTCACTTGTTTTGTCCTAATTTACATATTAGCACTTCTAAACTGCAAAAAAAAATTGTTGCATCACAAATGACATGACAGACACTATGCACTTATACACTCAACCGAGCAGTTTATGAGTTTTTTGTCGTCTTTAATGAAACACTAACCTTTTTTACTGACTGTGAATACAAACAATTCCCAGTCGATGTTTAACGGCAGCCAAATTGGTAAAATAAAAGACCAAATAGTACAGTAGATATCACGAATACCACTACCATCACCATCTGCAGGTGGAATAATCGTTTACGTAAAAATCAATAATCCAACCATAGCTGTTGATAGCGCCTCTCCTTAATAAACACTTCTTTCCTTAATCAGCAGCCCCTCCCCTTCTGCAAAAGCCCCTTCCCTTTATCAGAAGCTCCTCCCCTTCATTAACAAATCCTCCTGTTCATCTGCAGCTCCTCTCTTTAAAAAAAAGCTCCTCCCCTTCATTATCAGCTCCTCCCCTTCAACAAAAACGTCTCCACTTTATCAGCAACTCCTCCCTTTCATCAGCTCTTCCCATTTATCAAAAGCTCGTCTGCTTCATCAGAAGCTCCTCCCCTTCAACAAAAGCTCTTCCCATTCATCAAAAGCTCCTCCCCTTCATCAGCAGTTCCTCCTCTTCAACAAAAGCTCCTCTCTTTCATCAGCAACTCATTCCTTTCAACAAAAGCCCATTCCCTTCATTAAAAGTTCCTCTCCTTCATCAGAAACTCATCCACTTCAACAAAAGCTCCTCCTCTCCACCAGCAACTCCTCCCCTTTAACAAACGTTCCGCCCCTTCATCAGCTCCTCCCCTTCAACAAAAGCTCCTCCCCTTTATCATCAGCTCCTCCCCTTGAAAATAAGCTCGTCCCTTTTATCAGCAGCTACCCCTCTTCACCAAAAGCTCTTCCCCTTCACCAAAAGCTCCTCCCTTTTATCAGCAGCTCCTCCCCTTTATCAGCAACTCATCCACTTCAACACAAGCTCCTCCCCTTCATCATCAGCTCTTCCCCTTCACCAAAAGCTCCTCCCTTTTATCAGCAGCTCCTCCCCTTCATCAGCAACTCATCCACTTCAACACAAGCTCCTCCCCTTCATCATCAGCTCCTCTCCTTCAACAAAATCCTCTCCCCTTCATCATCAGCTCCTCCCGTTGATTATCAGCCTGTTCCCTAGATCAGCAGCACCTCCTCTTCAACAAAAGCCCCTCCCCTTCATCAAAAGTTCCTCTCCTTCATCAGAAACTCATCCACTTCAACAAAAGCTCCTCCTCTTCACCAGCAACTTCTCCCCTACAACAAAAGCTCCGCCCCTTAATCATCAGCTCCTCCCCTTCAACAAAAGCTCCTCCCATTTATCATCAGCTCCTCCCTATGATAATAAGCTCGTCCCCTTAATCAGCAGCTACTCCTCTTCACCAAAAGTTCCTCCCCTTCGCCAAAAGCTCCTCCCTTTTATCAGAAGCTCCTCCCCTTCATCAGCAACTCATCCACTTCCACACAAGGTCATCCCCTTCTTCATCAGCTCCTCCCCTTCAACAAAAGCCTCTCCCCTTCATCATCGGCTCCACCCATTGATAATAAGCCCGTACCCTTAATCAGCAGTTCCTCCCCTTCCTCAAAAGCTTCTCCACTTCATCAGCAGCTCCTACCCTTCACCAAAGCTCCCCCCCTTCATCATCAGCTCCTCCCCTTCAATAAAAACATCTCCTTTATATGCAACTCCTCCCTTTCATCAGCTCTTCCCATTCAACAGAACTGCCTCCCATTCATCAAAAGCTCCACCACTTCATCAGAAACTCCTCCCCTTCAACCAAAGCTCCTCCCCATTCAAAACAACCATTCCCCTTCAACAAAAGCTCCTCGCATTCAACAAAAGCCCCTCCCCTTCATCAGCACTTCATCACCACTTCAACAAAAGCTCCTCCTCTTCACCAGCAACTCCTCCCCATCAACAAAAGCTCTGTCCCTTCATAATCAGCTCCTCCCCTTCAACAAAAGCCTCTCCCCTTCATCATCGGCTCCACCCATTGATAATAAGCCCGTACCATAATCAGCAGTTCCTCCCCTTCCTCAAAAGCCTCTCCACTTTCTCAGCAACTCCTCCCCTTCACCAAAGCTCCTCCCCTTCATCATCAGCTCCTCCCTTTCATCAGCAGCTCCTCCCCTTCAACTAAGCTCCTCCCCCTTTATTATCAGCTCCTCCCTTTCATCAGCAGCTCCTTTTCTTTATCAAAAGCTGCCGTATTTGCAAATTTTGTGTCATCAAAACATTTAAAAAACGTTTAAACGTCAGAATTTAAGAGCAGATCAGGTGTTTATTTAAACTAGACACTTCCAGAATGGAGGTATCCAGCATGAGTTGTGAGTCCAGATTCTGTGAGCTACTGTTCGTTACACATTTACTACAGAAGAAGAGACATATTACAACACACACACACACACACACACACACACTCACGCACACTCACGCACACACACACACGCACGCACACAGACCTCAGCCAAGACACACTTGCATTCATTGAATCTTCCCATAAATGATTAAAGGTGTTCCTGGAAGCCGCAGGTGTCGTCGCGCCCTCAGCCCGACGCTTCACCTCTTCATGAATTTACACCATGCACTCCCACAGAAAGACATGCATTCATCAACCCCATTTCAACCGAACGCTATTTATAAAGTCATTCATAATCATCCCTCGAGGAAAAAGCTGCATAGTAAGTCATCGTCACTACTTACACACACACACACACACACACACACACACACACACACACACACACACACACACACACAACATTTCTAGAATACAAAAAGAGGTCTATTTAGGTTTAACGTGTTTTAATGAGCTTAGCGTGTGTTATATGTACATTAATTAATATTTTTAGGATATTATATTTTTATTAATTAAAAGCATATGTTTGTTTAGGCAAATCCACTGTACGCAGCATAAAACATTTTTTTTTAAATCTTTCATTAAATCTAGATTAGAATCAAAATTACAAGTCTGGTTATCTGTAATAAACATATTGTATTTATTTATTATTATTATTATTATTTTTATTTACCATTGGCTCTCTATCATCTGATTTTGTTTCAGATAAAGAGCAGATGTTGTTCATCTAGTTGGGACTGAACCTCAGTCCTCGTACACTCCTCTGTGAGCGTCTGCTGTCCTGCTAAATGAAGTCATTTTTGCAGAGTTTGGATGCGTTCAGGAAGCGCCTGCGGTCTGTGTATCATCTGCGGGAGACGGAGGTTTCCAGAACGGCTAACAGGATATTAAACACACCGATGTCTGTCACAGACCAGCAAAGCTACAAAACCCATCTGGAGCATTTGACCAGCACAACATGGCTGAGATTTTTAAACTACTGCAAAACTTTAAAACTACTTTTCTTCAGATATTAATATCTGTCTGTCCGTCCGTCCGATTTCCATCAAATTTGCATAATGAATGTCTATCACTTTCATTGGCTCAATGTAAATGTCTGTTCACACATTCAGAATACACTAAAACTCAGATATGATGATGAGTGGTTAATTTTGGCCAATGACAGCTTACTAGGCCATCTGACCAATCAGAGCAGAGCAGGCTCTCAGAGAGGTTGGGTTTAGAAAGACTGGATTCTTGGGTGACTAAGCAGATGGATGGATGATTAGAAAGATAAATGGATAAAAAGATGGATGGATCGATGGATGGAAAGATAGATGGATGGATGGATGGATGAATGGAAGGAGAGATGAATTGATGGATAAAAGGATGGATGGATGATTAGAAAGATAGCTAGATAAAAAGATGGATGGATGGATGGATAGAAAGATGGATGGATGGATGGATGGAAAGATGGATAGATGGACGGATAGAAAGATAGATGGATAGATGGATGGATAGAAAGATGAATGGATGGATATATGGATTGAAAGATGGATGTATAGAAGGATTGATAGATGGATGGATGGATGTATGGACAGAAAGATGGATGGATGGATGGATGGATGGATGGATGGATGGATATATGGATGGAAGGATAGATGGATGGATGGGAAGATAGATGGATAGATGGATGGATAGAAAGATAGATGGATGGATAGAAAGATGAATAGATGGATAGATGAATGGATGGATGGATTGAAAGATGGATGTATGGATGGATTGATAGATGGATGGATGGATGGATGGATGGATGGATGGATGGATGGATAGAAAGATTGAAAGATAGATGATAGAAACATGGATACATGGATAAAAAGATAGCTGGATAAAAAGATGGATGGATGGATGAATGGATAGAATGATATATGGATGGATGGATAGATAGAAAGATGGATGGATAGATGGATGGATGGATGGAAAGATGGATAGATGGATGTAAGGATGGATGGGAAGATAGATGGATGGATGGATGGATGGATAGAAAGATGGATGGATGGATGGATGGATGGATGGATAGAAAGATGAATAAATGGATAGATGGATAGATGGATGGATGGATTGAAAGATGGATGTATGGATGGATTGATAGATGGATGGATGGAAAGATGGATGGATGGATGGATGGAAAGATGGATGGATGGATGGATGGGAAGATAGATGGATGGATGGATGGATGGATGGATGGAAAGATGGATGGATGGATGGATGAAAAGATGGATGGATGGATGGATGGATGGGAAAATAGATGGATGGATGGATGGATGGATGGATGGATGGATGGATAGAAAGATGAATGGATGGGTAGATAGATGGATGGATGGATGGATTGAAAGATGGATGTATGGATGGATTGATAGATGGATGGAAAGATGGATGGATGGATAGAATGATGAATGGATGGATGGATGGAAAGATGGATAGATGGATGGATGGATGGATGGGTGGGTATGGGTTGATAGATAGATAGATAGATAGATAGATAGATAGATAGATAGATAGATAGATAGATAGATAGATAGATAGATAGATAAATAGATAGATAAATAGATAGATAGATAGATAGATAGATTTCGCTATTGTAAGTATGGAAACTAAATATTATCTACAAATGACCCAGTGCCCAAAGTTAGCTAACCCATAAATGTGGGCATGCAGCAGATCTGCTTTCCCTCTCCAGTTCCCTCGTTCCTCATTTTTATTGCGAGTATAGCAATATTCATCACGTCCTAAAACATTTTAACAGCCTGTGTTTATCACCGGGCCTCACAGCCCATAATGCACTGCCTGTTTTATGCACATGTACAGTACCTGCCCTGCGTTCACATAAGGAGTTGGTTTGTCTGTGACTCGACTGCAAGAAATAAATGAGAAAGCATAACTCCTAAATGTCGAATGTAACGCTGACGCAGAGTTTCTTGCGTGAATAAACGACGATTCATTTCTGTTGTCAAACCGTCAAACTTAAATATGCTGTTACAAGAAGAGTGGAGAATACAGAGATCATTTCACAATCCTAAAGTGCATTTATATAAATATTAAGAATCTATGTCCTTATTACTATGTTCTCCCTGCGTTCGCGTGGGTTTCCTCCAGGTGCTCCTGTTTCCCCCACAGTCCAAAGACATGCGGTACAGGGGAATTGGTTAGGCTAAATTGTCTGTAGTGTATGAGTGTGTGTGAATGTGTGTGTGGATGTTTCCCAGAGATTGGTTGCGGCTGGAAGGGCATCCGCTGCGTAAAAACTTGCTGGATAAGTTGGCGGTTCATTCTGCTTTGGCGACCCACATTAATAAAGGGACTAAGCCGACAAGAAAATGAATGAATGAATGAATAAATCATTACTGATAAAATGAGGATTATTTAATCAAATATTGGCTTATTAGCAATTCTGAAAATAACTTTGCTTTAACTCAAACTAATTATTATTAACATTTTATTTTAAAGTGGGAAGAAATGTCATCAGTAATATACAGAATTGAAAAAAGGCATGTTTAAATCAATAATAACAATTAATCAAATTTAATAAATATTAAATCCAGAAAAAATCTTATGAATTTTAAATCTAAATTTTTGATTTGTCAACCCGAATTATGAGATATATGAATAATACATCTACCTATTCAGCTATCCATACATCTAATGTCAATCTATCCATCCATCCATACATCCATACATCCAATGTCCATCCATCAATACATCCATCCATCCATCGTTAATCCAAACATTAAATATCCATCAATCCTTCCATCCATCCATGTAATGTCCATACACCCATTAATTTATCTATATATGTCCATCCATTCATCCATCCATCCATTTATCCATCTATTGTCCATCTATCCATCTAATATTCATCCATCCACCCATTTATCCATCTAATGTCCATCCATCCATCCATCCATCATCTGTCTGTCCGTCCATCCATCCATCTATATATCTCTTTCTACCTACCTATACATCCATCCATTCATCTTTCTATCCATCTATTCATCCATCTAATGTCCATCCATCCATCCATCCATCTGTCTGTCTGTCTGTCCACTCATCTATATATCTACCTACCTATCCATCCATCCATCCATCCATCCATCCATCCATCCATCTAATGTCCATCTATCCATCTAATATTCATCTATCCATCAATCCATCCATCTAATGTCTATCCGTCCATATAATGTCCATCCTTCCATTCATTCATCTAATGTCCATCCATCCAATGTCCCTCCTTCCTTCCATCCATCCATCCATCCATCCATCCATCCATCGTCTGTCTGTC